>NC_135497.1:494497948-494538722 GCF_052857255.1 Amblyomma americanum | reverse complement strand
TCCTAACGGAGCAATGGTACGTCTGCAACCCTTCTGCTGGCTTGTATGCAGCAGGTTTGTCTAGCTAGGCAAACTGTGGTTTGCATAAAGATGAAATGTGGTACGTTTTGGAAGTGAATGGTGTTTCTAAATGGCATATAGACATACATACCGGGGGCTTTAACAGCAATCTGGTGTAAAGCAACATCAGTGGGGGGGACCGCCATGGAGAGGCCTGAATGGTCCAAGCTCTGCCTCGCAAGCAGGAGGTGCGGAGTTCGATTTGCCCTAGTGAACAGGGGTAACAGCGGTGATAATAATGGGGTCGTTTCAATAGCCAGTTTAAAACTTGAAAAAACCATGCTGCAATATATACAAAAAAATGATTTTGTGCTCTCTCTTACATGACATAGTTAATCAATATCATAGTGTTGGTAGTAACACAAAATGCATGTGTGGAACATATACATGCACTGTTTTTGTTCACAATCTTACCTGCTATGTGCTGTTATGGCATGTTATGTGCTGGGAAAGCAACAGATAGAGAGCAATGTTGTGCTGCAAGCCTTTCTTCTGGTGGAATTTGAATCATGTGAGGTGCAGCTGAAAGAAATTGTTTCATACATAAGTATATTTCATGTAACACAACAAAAAGTGCCCAGCCCCATCATGAGTTGTGGTTTAAACTAACAGCGAGCTTTTTACTACTCTATTTAACATATGATGCAAGTCAGTGTGATGCTGGAGGCACAAAACTAAATACTGTGAGGTAACAAGAGCTAATATGGACAATCAAGCCTTAAGAGATATTGTCAATATATATTTTCCTGAATGAACTAAAGTTATTTTTAGAAGCATTCAAGAGGAAGATAATTTTGCTAAATGCCTTTTGCCAGAATAGGCCTTTTATGAACCAGTTGCAAATGAAAAGAATAACTTTAAGACCATGCTATGCATGCTCTAACGCCAAAGTAGTTGCATACAAGCAGTATACTATGCCCCTAGTTTTATGGTGGGCCTGTACTGCACAATTTTTCATGCAAGGTAGTGGAAAGTATGTGCCATGAAACAGACCTCTGCTTGCTGAAACTAGGACAATAAGTACTGGGATTTTTAAGGCAGAAAGAAGTTACATAGTTTCCTTCTGCAGGTTTTGAACTTCAGGTTAGTTATTTGAAAAATATCAATCCCTGAACTGCAATGATTGAAGTTTTTAGCAAAATAACATTTCCATTGTAAACAGTGGAAACGCTCTTATTTGAGGAACGACTTTTCAAAAGCCTGCGTTTCATGGTGGCTGTCAAGTAGCCCCTGAAAAAGATAAACCAGTCACGACACTACAACCAAGCCCCCGTAGCACATTTTCAACTATACCCTCATGATATTAGCTTTAAAGTAAGTGTTAAGCAATACAAATACAAATCCCTTGATTTCCTTCATGATTTATCACTGGTGTATACATACAAAGATAACCGTACAAGATGTGGAGTGCATGGTACAGAGAGAGTAGGCAGATGGTTTCTTGACACTCAAAAAGAGTGGTGAACAGAAGGGGAAGGAAAAATCTCAGGGTGCTTGCCGTCTCGACAAAAAAACTTGTTTTCGTCTGGGGTCAACATATGCAGAGGAAACTTAGAATCAAGTACAAGGGGTTGTCCACTCAGTGCGAACACGCGAGCACATGGCTGTGCTCTTTGGGCCACTGTGTCTGACATTGCCACACATCGAAGTGTAACATGACACGAAGCACCACATCCAGGTGCATCTCCTCTTGCGCCATTTTACAGCCATGATGTGGCTGCGCCGCACACAGTGGACCTCTAAAGAGTGTGGCCATGCGCTCACATGTTTGCACTAATGTGGGCCAGCCTCTGTACATTCCGGAATTGGCATAATTAATTGAAAAGGCCTTGCACATGGTCAGAGGTTTCCCAACCCCATAATTTCGACCTCCTTTCCTGCTTTCTTTAATTTATCGTTATACGTTAACCTTACGCCCTGCAACCTCCTGACGTCACTTCTCGGAACCTTGGCTGCATACTCCTCCCCTCCCCCTTCTTTTTGCCTTTTTCTCCGAAACCTGCCCTCATTTTCCTCTTTTTCCTTCAAATTATTTTGCCCCCACCCCCCCCCCCCCCCTGGTATTTATTCTACCATGCTGGCTTAATTCCTTTATCCTAGTTTTTCAGGAAAAAGGCAGCCAGCCCATACCAAGCCCAACCTGTTGCGGCTGGACATAAAGCCATTCAAGCCCCACTTTCCACCACTCCATACCCCCGAGAATCTCGTTTCTAACTGAATTGGGGCTTTTTTGTTTTCACAGCTTTGAAGGTCAACCGGTTAATCTTCTTTAGCAGCTATCATGCCTGGTCCAAGGGTTCACCGCTCCCCATCGAAACGCTCTTTCCCATATCGCACCCTCATCCCATACAACAGGCCTTTCGCCTCGAAGTGAAAACCTTATTTAAACCCCACCAATGATGAACACTTTGCCAGACAAAGACAAGTACTCTTGTCGAAACGTCGGCAAGCACCCTTGAGGGCTTTTCCTTTCCTTATTCAGTTTGTGAGATACCAGGGACAGGTGTTCAAGCAGCCACATACCACACTAATACCCCCTGTCACACAGGCACCGCAAAGGCCTTTGAGAATCATATCCCAAAGGCGTAAGGAGTGCAGCTACCCGGTACAAATGTTGCGGCCTTTGTCGCTAAGGGCCTTGGAGGCGAAGGCGCTCAACCGAGACCTTCGGAGCCCGAAGACGCGGCATTCGAGAAGCTGTGATCGCAGTACCATCCAAAGTCAAAAAGTAAAAGCAATAAAAAAAAATAGATAAGCTAATAATGTTTGAAAACATTTTTTTCAATACGAAAGGGTGTCTGGCTTTGGTTTTGTGCGGGTGTTTATGTTTTATGTTCAAATTTCAAGATAGTGAAAGTGTTGCGGCAACACCGAGCGCCCCATGGTAGCCAAGGCAATACCCGTACAAAACCTGCTCCTGCTGATGAGAGTAGCTGTTGCAGACTTTTAAGGGAAGCAATCAGAATAAAAAAATTGTCAAAGCTCAACGAATGAACAGAATACACCACTTTAATTTTAGAACACTCACTTCAGCCACCTCGAGTATAGCAGCGGTGCTAAGCCTGAACGAACTTTCACCTTTGGGCTGCACTGTGTAGCTGCATCGCTGCTCCTTTAAGCTTTCGCTCCTTTGGTGAAAAATGGTGCCTTTGCTGGAAGGCCTTCGAGAATGCCATGTGACAGGGGTATAAAAGCACATTTTTTACTGACACGAAAGACTCAGTGCCTTTAGTTCTGACAACATCTGAATCATGCTTTGGTGTCTTAGCATATCAAAACACTGGACATGACAAAATCAGCCAATTAGTGAGGGCTATTATTTGCTATAGGTAAAATTATAACATTCTCCTAAAATAATGAAAAGAAACCACCAGCACTGACATCAATGTACAATTTGGCTGTAACATACTGACATGACAATATAGTTACACGTAAATTCCCTTTTCGCACTTCAAAACTGCATGCATTATTTCTAAAAAGTGCGAGAACAGAAGCTCATACATTGTGCCAAAGAAAAGAGTGCATAATAGTACCACTTATGAGGTGTTTATCGGCAACTGCAATGAGCAAGGCTATGTTAATGGCAATCCAGAGTTATGTGTCTTACGAGCGCATGCACTTGGGAGGTGATAGCAGCTGTGGACGCAGCTGTCCATCGCAGTTTTGAGTCTGTCGAGATAACACATGGGGTAAGGTATTCCCTGTTTTGCTGCCGAAGGCAAAACCGTCAGCGAGTGGAGTTGCCTTGCTATTCACTGTCGATATCTACTGCTCAAGTAAGGAAACTAGGGCATAAAACATACAGCCATTTCATATTATCTTTGGCCAAATGCAGTGAGAATGAAACAGACTAGAGACTTGTCTTATAACGTTTGCACTCTTTACTTTGCACCAGAGGAAAATAAATTTATGTACAGTTGACCTACTGCTTGCACAGTCCTAGAAGAAATGAATCCAGGTCTCAGAAATTCTACGAGAGAATACTCATGCTGCATGTGCATTTCTCTTAACTGTTCTGAAATATGCAGAAGTTACCAATTTTTTTACTACCTGATTACATACTGTAATCTTTGCAAGGAATATGAGGTTAACGGACTGGGAAAAAATGTCAGGAATGGTACCTTTGGTACTGGGCACTTGGACAAACAAATGACCCACTGGGCGTCCCCAGGAGCTCTGCTACCAGGCACCCCTAGCAACAGTAGTCAATTTTCCAGATCCAAAGGAGCCATGCGAATGATTGCCGAAAAGTCGAGTTTAAGGACAGCAGATGCATGAACACAAAAACAGCTTTCAACTTTGTTTCAGTGTGATAAATGGTTTCAAATCTCTAGACTATATCTGGTAGTACACAAATTATCAGAACACCATCTCCCGCTCAGAATCATCTCAAAACACATTCGACACGCAGTACCAACATGGGCAGTTCGTGCTTAATCGAATCCAAAAGTTTACGCTGATCGACCATGTTTCTCTAAATAGAGACAGAAAGCGCATGCACGTTGTACTGATGTTATCGTGAACATAACATGCGACGAGACGCAGGGTTACAATACAAACAAAAAACCGCTTTCAAAACTTGAGAACAAAAGGCTCACCTTCCTCACAAGTTCGCCAAACCGGTAGACGTTGCCGAGTGGCTGCCGCCAAAGTCACTCGCAATGCACAGAAACATAAAAATGCAGTGCCGCTGACTTTCCTTGAGCAATTCCAGTCGATTGAACTTCCAACTGTTCGCACCGACTACCTCTGCAAGCATGTCTAAAAGTTAGCGGTGCAGCAGCCACGCCATTTGCAATTTACGGTGGACACGGGAAATTCATAGCCAGTCATAGCGCCATTCGCGTATTCGCGCTCAAGCTCACGTCGCTGATGTCGCAAAGGCGCAGAACGGCAAAAACATATAAGATGTATTTAATATTACGGTAGCTTATTTAGCTGACAACCTGAATCGTTTGATATATTGTTTTTTCCTATTCGGTTGCATGAACGTTATTACCACCAGGGGCAGCGCAGCTTGGCCATGGCTAGGTGGCCATGGCTAGGTCACAAGACATGGCTAGGTGGCTTGAGCCACCGCCCGATGTAAAGGGTTCAGCCGTATCCATCCATCCATCCATCCATCGGCTAGCCATGGCGAAGTCGAAGCGCTAGCCGAGCCCGCAGTCGGAAACATGTGCGCAGTTAGCGCAGTGTGGAGTTGAGTGAACAGTCGCTTTGGAATGGGTTTTGGTTCTTCCGTGTTCGCTGCGTGCGTCCTGCGCGTTGTGTGTCTTTAGTATGTGTGTGTGTATGTGTGTGGCCGGAACGCTGCATTGGAGTGTACGTACAACAGCTCGCTGTCCCGTGCGGCATCAGTGCGTAGTAAAACGATCATGCAGAATGTGCGTTACAATGCCAGTGGCCCTGCACGAAAGAGTGGGACTTAAGCCGACGGAAAAAGCTGCTCTCCCTCGTGGGACTGCAAGAATCTGGCGAGTAACAGTCGACGCGCGTTTCGGTGGATGATTCCGTTTACCCACCAAAAAATTCAGCACTGGCCAACAGCAATGAACTGCTGCTGCATCATCACCTGTGTGATGTTTGTGACAAGCTTGTTGGATGTGAACGTGGCATGAATGGTATTCGCCGAGCAGTGGCCCCTCAGGGCGTGGCACATCAGTAGGAATACCCGAAGACGATTACTGATTGGCCCGCGCCCTGGCGCCTTCGCATTCACTCCCGAATGGCCTTTGGCGTTAATCTATTTAATATTCGGAATTTCACACGTAGTTGGACTCGCAAATATTACAGCGTACAAACGTACCGTCGGAAGAGCACGCTTTTTTTCATTTTTTTTAGGGAGGGGGGGTGGGGGAATTACCGTCTGCTCAAATTTAATGTCACTAATATTTTGAGCCTATTTTCTAAACAGATGCCGTGGTGGCACTGTAAGCAATGCATTTACTGGGCAGAAGTTTATTTTATTTGTGTTGGCACAAGGTTAATGATTGTCATTGTACTGTGGTGCCATGTTCAAACAAAACACATAATTGTACACTCTCTTTGAAGAATGTCTAATGAGGTAATAAATTACTGAGCAACGAGTATGCATTGTGGTAAATGCGATGAACGTTACTGAATTACTTCACACTTGTCATGTTCTGTTGTCGTTAGTGATTACGTAAGCCTTGGTGTCTGCTGCTTTCCAGTGTAGGGGTCGAGAGGCATGTCGAGCTCCACTTAGCAGCTTTTTTTCCTTCCACTCTCTACTGGCCAACGTGGTAAAATAAACTCAACATAATGCGTCATTGCTCAGACCTAGATTAGACTACCATTTCACTTATTTACTCTCAGGGCCAATTGGCATCGAAGAGAGGAGAGCAACTAACATAAATACATGTGTAGGCAGATTAATTAAAATGATTATACACAGCAGACTTGAAGGCATTGGATGCAGTGGTGGACATGACGAAGGCAGAGAAGATGTGACAGCTGGAAACGTAGAAAAGTGGAGATCTGCGTGAGTTTGTACGCGACTTAAGGTGAACGCTAGCAAAAAATTAAGAAGGCACAGAAGACTGAGGCCAGAGTTATAACTGTAGTTTAACAGAGGAAAGCACCTCCCAGCAAGCCAAAATGTGCACATGCAAGCAGTTGTGTGTACACAGAACATAGAAAATGAAACTCCTTTTTGGACAGAAGAAAGCTAAGGCACATTGCTTATTGTGATGTTGCTTAAAAAAGTTGGTGTCTAGTTGTTGCCCTTCATATCTGGTCCTTCCACACCCAGCAACTGAAATGCCATCAAAAAGGAGCATCTCCAATCACTCTAATTACATGGGAGGTACACATCGCCAGATGTCAGAGGCTTGGCGTCTCATCTTGCAGACTAGCTAGTTTGGCAGATTTAA
This sequence comes from Amblyomma americanum, assembly GCF_052857255.1. Lineage (NCBI taxonomy): Eukaryota > Metazoa > Arthropoda > Arachnida > Ixodida > Ixodidae > Amblyomma > Amblyomma americanum. Next base: position 494,531,769 of record NC_135497.1, on the reverse strand, counting down.
ACTTTACCGCATGTATGAGGCATGCGGTAGCCTTGAAGGGGAGTATTTCATAAGTGTTACAGCATATTGTACAGTGCTGGCATGCTTCATTATTTACATCACAGTAATATGCTAGCACAGGCTGGAAAGTTTCTAAGTGAACAGAAAAAAACAATGTTCATGCCATATCTTAGCCACATTCTTAGTATTTGTATAAAAAGTGCAAATAAGGAATTCCTCATTTTTTTGTCAGCTTTTTCTTTCTGTGCATTGATTTTTTGCAAGTTAGCAAGGTTCTACAGTCTTTGTGTGCCTATCGGCTGGCCCCTTGTTTGTCAAAGGTACCGAGTACACAATGGGTCGTGTCAGTGCAAGCTAAGTAAACGATGGATAGAAAATTCGTGCTTTCAGAGTATTTCCAGAAAAAACTGCTATTATTTCCTACTCAGGATGGGGAACAGCATCGATGGTGCACATTTTCCTTGTCACTGCAGCAATTATGGCTGCTCGCTGCTTTTGGTGGCGTTTCATTTATCTGCAGGAAGAGCAGGCATGAATGGGCGGCAATAGGTACCTACTAATTAAACATTGCATTGAGCAATATGTTGTTGTGTCGGTGCTTTGGTTATCCATGATGGAGTTGGTGTTTTTGATTAATGGTTGTGTAGCAAAGATGTAACTGCTACATTGCACTGCATTCACAGATTTGTTTGCCCATGCTTTTGGTTTACTCAGTTGTTTATTTCCTTACCAAATGGCAGATGGAAATTCGGCTTTCAAATTGTGCACTTTCATGTTTGCAATGTACTTTCAGCTGGTGTTCAGTTTCACTTTGGAGAAGTTGTCCAACCATTGTCTGTGTCTAAATGTTTTCTAACAGTTGACCTCATTACGCAGCATTTCTCACAGGAAGCAAATGTTGCAGTAACATTTTTATTAAATGTTACTCTATCATGTGGCTAGCAATGTAGCGAAAAATATTTTCATCAAGTCAGCTTTTAACATTATAGCAAATTAAGGCCTTTGTTATTTAACGTTGCTCACAATTTGTACCAATCACTCAGCCTTGAAGCAACGTAATGCGTTATCACCCTTCCTCGGCTCTTCAATGTGTTAATCACATTAGACATGCTCACGGTCGTTCGCCATGCTAGTTTGCGGACATTGTTGGCTAAGAGTAAACCAGACAAATAAAAAATCGGATGTCATGTGATGCCTATAGTCCGCGGGCCAGCAGTTCATCGTGTAAACGTGGCGTCACATCATAAGCATCTTCTGTTTTTGCTGCCTTTAAGCAAGTTATTAGTGCATTTGGTGCAACACATAGTCGATGGGGTCAACCGTCCTGTCGTGTCAAGTTTTGATCCCTTAAATTGAATGTTTAGTATTTTTCCCTGCAACGACTACAGAGGAACACGGACGTTTCCTTCGATACTGGACTGAATATACGGTCATTCCCTACGTTTCATTGAAAGAGAAGTGGTTCTGTATTTAAAACGTACATAGTGTACGTTATAGGTACGGAATTTTTTTACAGTGTACATTGTCCTTGATGTACACTCCCTTCAGTCTGCGTAGCCTGGAAAATGGTAGAAGTTTGCATTAGTTTTAGTCATCTCCTGTATTTGAAGAGACAGTGCAAGCAGCCCTCTTTTTAGCTTTCTTTTGTTGCAACAGCTCCGTGTTCCTGGTTACTTCATCTGCAGATTAGAGATCTCAATAAATTTGTCTTTTCAGCAATGCTAAAATGAATTAAATAGTACGAAGTATGATTCTCAGAGGAACACCTTAATTATTAACATCTGCTGTATATCTAGCAGCATCAATTGCAAGCAGAACGTGGAATAACGAACGGCGAGTAAAAAAAAGGTTATCACTAAAGGCGATGCAGAAAACAACATACCACAGGAAACACGGCAGTGACGCTTTCGGACGAACTTCGTGCACCGCCCGCACAAGAAGCTGCAGCCTTGGGGCGTGAAGCGTCTGCCATGGTCTCTGGCTCGTCGGTTGCCGGTGCTTCAGCGGACAAGCCTTCCGCTCTAGAAACTGCATACTGGGAGCACACAGCCTCGGCTGCGGTTCGTAGCTTTCCGGGAGTCGACGCTTCGGTAGTCAAGCCTCTGCGCTGAGCTCTTGAAAAGATATGCCCAAGATTGAATTGTGATGTATACCTCTACACTGGATTTCAATATCAGAAATATTACTAACATCGGAATATGTGCTCCGGACCACATATGAGCCGCGCCGACAGTATTTACAAACCAGCAAAATCTTTCCCGTAAACAGCGCTGCTTACCGCTCGTATCTCCCAATCTTTGTCTCGCTGCAGACGCCGTCGCATCTCCCATAGCTCGCCGGAAACAGCGTAGGAATGTATGCAGGGTGTCCGGCAATCGTGCTTTTCTCGTTACCCACAAAATGTGCACTGCAGATGCGGGTCGAGCAGCGGTTCGGTTGCCATGGGCTTCCGTCCGGGCTAATGGAAACAATTAAATACAATAAGCCGTTGACAACGCTGACGAGGCGTGTATGCTTACCTTGCACGGCGTACCGCTCTAACCCACCGCTGCCTTCTTTCCTCTTCATACGGCCTCCAGGGAAAGCTGTAAAATTTAATCTTCGGCAACTTTCCGGCGGTGTTCTTATAACTGTTGTGGCAGCCGTACACACAACAGTAAATAGAACTCCAGCTTTTAGATCGCGTGCACTCTGCGCTGCCGCTTGCCGCCATGTTGTCAACTGCGGCGGCTGCACGTTGGACTTGCACATAACGCACGTCGCGAACAGGAGGTGGCGCCACATGTACGGTCAAAGCTGCAGCGCACCAGGCCTATATTCACTGCTGAATTTCTAGCGATTCAGATGTCTTAAGGGAGGTCCCTTGCATCGTTAGTGAGGTCATTATACTTTCAGAGAGCCTTTCTGTCCTGACTGCACTCGAAGGCTCGAGGGACGCTCTTCTGGGCGGTTCCCTAAGATTTTTCATTCCACCACATGTTAAAGAAGCGCTCTTTCACTGGATACTTAGACCCTGTGGCATTGATACTAATATGATGGCTGACTTTTCAGCAAAGTCTGCCCTTTGCGGGCCTGTGGTACCATTTCCTCCAAACACTGTGCAATTGACAACAGCCCACTTCCAACGGTTCCTGCAACTTTATTCTCTTCAGTCATGAGCCTCTCCTTGCTGCAGCGGATTTTAAACATATGGCATTCCGTTGGAGTGTGCACTGATGTAGTTCACGACAATGCGAAGTGTATATGACCCTCTTGCGGCGCAGAATTGCACAACTAAAATCTATATTTGTTTCTATTGGTGTTCTTCTCTGTCGAACCTTTGTGAAGCATGTGGTGAAATCGAAACACTAGATCACTTTCTCCTCTCCTGTCGGCTGTTTGCTTCTCTACAAAAGGCTTATGTAATGATTCCCCTCGCTCGATTAGGAGAATCTCGCTCGCATATTCCTCTTTCTATTTCGGTTCTTCTTTCCTTTGGGGCAGAACGCCAGGGGATATGTCCAAAAACCAGTGTGCAAATTATCTGCATAATTTCATCATTATGTATGGAATACTCCTTTCTTAGTTATAATTTACATCTTCTTTGAGCCACAAAATTCAACCTCGACTTCCTTAAATGAATCAATGTTTCACAATTGTTTAACAGTACAAGGCACTCTGGCCAATCTCCCACTGGGGGTATGTGGCACTCCAACAGGGGACAACAAAACACAGCGCTGTGTTGTGTCCGTTTCTTCTCTTCCCTCTGCTGTCTTCCTAGGCAGTGGGCCGTTGCGCTATTTATTTATTTACCCACAGCGCGCCAGCTGGTATTACGATGGAGGAGGGTAAACAGAAAGAGAAAACATGACATTAGCAGCGTCCGCCACAGAAGAAATCAACACTGTATCAAGAAGCAGTTGCAAACATAAAAGAGACAAAAATGGTCACAGCACCACATAATTAAAATGGTTATTGTAAACGTAGGAAAGAAAACATCATTAGACATAATACAAGCGGAGTTTGAAGCTATTCGTTCTAGTCGCGCATTGCTTTGGAAAAAAAAAATAATCGAAGTACGCAACCTTGAAGCGATCTCCTATACTTTGAAACTGTGGTCTACGCGGTCAGAGATATAGTGAGTTGCTATTAAATATTTCGCCTTTTCAATACCAATACAGCAATAAAAAATCGCGTGAAAAAAGTTAAGTCGAAACTTGCGTCGACAGATTTCCAAATGATTCCATTGCAGTCTTTCGTTCAAAGCCTCCGTCTTTACGTTAAATCCCTGACGCAAATCAAGCAGCTAAATTGTGAACCCTTTCTAATTTGTCTTTGTCTCGTACCGCTGGAAGGTGAAAAATTGTGCTGAACATTAGTGTTGTACAATAACTCTTTAATAGGTAACGGAAAACATCTGGCATTTCGACGCAAAAAGCCCAAAGTTTAGCGGCTCTGGGCTGCAACATAATCAAGCTGTCTCTGCCGCCTTAGTTGAGACCTAAATTAAACACCTAAGTATTTATTCTCTGAAACTTGATTTAACGTTACACCACTTAAATTATAACTGCTCACGTGTGCTTTTTTCTTTCTGGTAAATGTCATGCAGGACTTTTCCTTTAAAACTTCGTGTCATATGCCACTTTACACATCATTCGCTGATTATGTCGGGGTATTGTTTGGTAACATGCACATCATTCGCGCCTTTTATTTCTGTAGAGTATTCAATCATGGGCGAATAATCCGATTCGTGATTGGTTGCCGTCGGTTATACTATCATTTAATGTACACTTCCATTTGCTCCACTTCTTAATATAAAAGCGCTTTGCGTTTTTATATCCCACACCCCCCAAAACGACACCTGCTGTGCTGTTCGTTGTTTCGCGATTTTTTTTTTGCCTCATGCCTCGGCGCAAATGTCTTGGTCGACGAACTTGTCTGCGCCCTAATTAAAGTCATGGTGAAGCACATTCAATCACGGGCGCCTCCCTTTTGAACGCAGAGCTGATGGTTGAGTCACTTATGCATGGCCGTCCCGGGAACAGGAAAGCAATATTGCCACCCCCAGCGACCCCAACTCGTAAGGGTGCCTAGGAGCTCGGGATCAGCGCACGCGCTGATCCCCAACGAACAGGGTTTCTTGTTTCCGCAGGTCTGCACCGAAGGGCTCCGTTGAGCAAACAATACGACCGCCATGGCCCCGCGGAGCTTGCGTAGGTCGCAACCCGGCGTCTTAAGTTTAATTAGTTAAGTCAGTCTTAAGTTTAATTATAATGATCCTCGCGCCGCTCCATAGAGTGAAGGTTGTTCTCTTGTCCCACCTGGGAGCTCCCTCGACAGTCCCGCCATAATTGCCACCAAAGTTTTCGTCGTGTGCAACCGTTCGGAGTCCCTGCTCTACCCAGCACTCTCACAGTGGTATTCAGGTGCCACTATAGGCGTTGACGCGATGCGAAAAAAAAATAGCCTCTCTAGATAAAAAAGGGTAAATGAAGTGCCTACCTTTGCCGTCTTCCTGCGCACTTGTCGCACGCACCACCGTTACGTATTCTCCACGCGGACCGCGGGGCGTAATTGCTTCTTTTTCCCAGAGACTTTTTTGTTCCCCCACTTCCAGCCTGCGCGTTTTCTTCCCCCTCGGCCGCTCGCTGTCACCGGAGCGCCCGCACGGCCATGGGCGTATGCGCCGTTAGCGGCCGTGGCGCCCGCGCGCGCTCATCGAACGATGCGGCAACGCAAAGGCCAGGGTCAGTCAAACCAGTAGCCTCGGCAGTCGATTACGCGCGGGCGTGAGGCGCATCCAGCGAGCGGTGGCAGCCAGAGCCCAGCACGGACGTCGCCTGGTTGCTGCTCTGCTCGGCCTTGCAACGGTGGCGGCCAGCGTTCCCATTAGATTGTCAGCGACCAGCCAAGGAACCCCGCTTGGTCAGCTAGAGACACAGCTGTTGCTGAGAAGAGCAGAGACAGGGCAGAATCAAGTCCATAAATGACATTTCAGAAGTAAGAACAGACTACGTCGGTGTGTAAAGCCTAAGGAAAAGTGTTGTAGCACCGCCAACCACAACAAGGGCACAAGGCATCGTTTAACCCGAAGTGCTAGCAACAAAGAAATGTGTGACAGGGCGATTTCAATCCATCAGAGCAATGTTCTTTGGAACGGAATGTTGTGACTCCGGGGCAAACAGCCTTCGAAAACTCTCACTGCGGCGCAACTGGTGAGAAACACTAGAAAGGTTATTTGAAGGTAAATGAAGGCACAGTCAGAGCCGCCCGTGACAGAACGCAAGAAAATAAAGAACCGAGCTGAGAGAAAATCTAAGAGGTCACCGTTTTTCAGGAAAACTGTTCCCTGGCACTGACAGCAAGCCTGGGGTAGATATGCTAGGTAAGCCTCTCTGGTCGAGGCTTGAAGCTAGAAACGTGAAGGTACTGATAGTGCTGGTGGCACGCAGTCAAACCAATGGTACCAGTTTCCAGAGGGCGGCGGCGCGCAAAGAAAACCAAATTGGATGTTTTCGCTAAAAAGCAAAATGTGCGGGTCAAGAAGCTTGTAGGGCTGAGGCCCGGCGAACCGTGTAAATTGCCGAAACTATAACCTCGGTGCTCAAGAGTTTACAGGAGCCACATGAAAACCAAGCCATCGCTGGAGCTATTCAGACAAGTGTGTACGCATAAGGTTGCACGGCTGCCGCACTTTGCGGTAGTGAGTCAAGGGCGACACAAAACGCAGTGCACCGAGAGGGGAGGCTGCACACCTCTCGCTTTCAGCTTTTCAAGCACTACCCAGGCTTCGGAAGTGTGTCGCGCAGACGCAGTACAGACCATCTTCTCAGCTAGAAGCACTACTTCACAAGGTCAAACTGGCTCACCGTTTTGTGACATATGCTTGACATTGACGACCTTGGGCAAACCATAAAAGAATAAAAAATGACGCAACTGGGATTTCGACCCGCGGCAGCGGGAACGAATCAGCTTCGCTGGCCACTGCACGAGAACACGATAGGCTATCGTCGCAGCTGATCACGCCTCTAGTGAATCTACAACACACTCTCATGCTGTGCATTGCACATCGTCTTCTCCATCAACTAATACTACTATTCGACTAATATTCGCGCTTTGAGCTATGTGGCGGTAGTGACAGAGAGATGTGCGCTGCATGCTTTGGCGTGGACCCCGCTGTCGCAGAAACACGTACGGCACTAGAGCAATACACATTGTCGTTGACAACATTAGCGCATAAACGTGGCACTGGAACATAGGCCGCCGGCGTACATTGGGTATATTGGCACTGACGATAAAAAAGTTGAAGACGCGCCTAACTGTCTTCCTGGGTCAGTGGACACCTCAATCGCGCTTCCAGGTACGTTGTGGTGGAGCCCACCTGCAAAAAACTGCTTTCGCACTAAAATTCGTGCTTGGCTTTCGTGGTAAACCACCTGCCAATTTTTTTAAACGTTTTAAGTGTTGGAGTTGGTTGCTACTTCTGTCGTGTTTGTAGCACAAGTTTCTGACATTTATGGCAGGTCCCGTGATGCCTGCTGTCATTCAGAGCGAAAGAAAGACCGCGTGGGCAATTGTGGTAATTGCGAGTTCAGAACAGCTAGGGGAAAATTACAAAGCCTCCGTCTAACCGGTCGTCTAACCTGACATCCGAGATTGTTGGAATCTTTCCGACCAATTTCAGGCCAATTATGACTTTCCCTCTTTCTTGACGTGTCACAGCACAAGCTCTCTTGCCTTCCTCATCTCTCTGCTCTTAATTTCGATTGTAATCTAACAATGATATAAATAATTTTGTATAAACCTTCCTCGTCACCTCATCCTAACCACGCCTCCGATGCTCCTCGTCCCTTCTCCGGCCCGACTCCGCTACCTGAATCACAGGAGTACACACTTGTTCAGGCCACCCGTTACAAACTTCAAGCTTTTTAGAAGACGCGACAGTTGGGAAAAGGAAAACAGTCAGCGCTTTGTATGCGCGCAGAGCGGCCACTCCGATTTCAGTCTCAAACATTTTGGATTGTCACATTTTGCTGCGCAAAGGGTATGGCACATACGGAAACTTAGCTGCTATGACATATCTGCTATGGAGACATATCCACATATGGAGAAATATATGCATACGGAGACATATCAGATATACCAGGGTACAACCCGGTGCTTGTTTGCCCATGCAAGAGCTGAAATGAAATCAGCCAGGACATGGTGAGGACAGACTGCCCGGTAACGTGTTTTGTGAACTGACTTTTTCTGTACATACTTCATAGCCGTCAGCGTCAGGAGCTCAGATTTTCAGCAAAAATTTTGCTACACAAGGAGTTATGTTCAATTCCACTCGACTAATCGTATTCGTCTGAGCAGTCGACTGAAAATTGACTGCAGTGTGCTTCACTACAGTGCTTGGCATTAAAACATTTCTGGAAGAGCCTGCTGCATACGTTTCACGGAATAGATGGTCAGTAAAATGAACTGTTAATATATTTTGAAAATGAATAGCTCAACACTACGATACATTAAATATTTGTGCTCATCATCATCCTCATCATCAGCCTTGCCCAACTGCAGGACAAACAAAGGCCTCTCCCATGTCTCTCCAATTAACCCTGTCATGTGCCAGCCGAAACCACTTTATCCCCGCAGACATCTTGATCACACCCGGCCTACTAACTTTCTGCTGCCCCTGCTACGCTTGACTTCTCTTGGAATTCACTCCGTTACCTTTAATGATCATCGCTCTTAAAATTACATGCCCTGCACAAGCCCATTTTTTTTTATTTCGACTAGGATATCATTAACCCACGTTTGTTTCCTCACCCACTCTGCCCGCTTCCGGTCCCTTAACGTTACACCCGTCATTTTTATTCCCAAAGCTCGCTGCGTTGTCCTTAACTTAAGCTGAACCCTTTTCATTAGACTCAACGCTTCTGCCCCATAGGTGAGTACTGGTAGAGTCAGGCTGTTATATACGCTACGTCTCTCTTGAGGGATATTGGTAAACTGCTAATCATGATCTGGGAGTACCTGTCAAATGCTATCAACCCCATTCTTCATCGTCTTTATTTCAGTCTCGTGATCTCGATCTACGCTCACTGCCTGCCCCAAGTTGACGTATTCCTTTTAAGTTTCAAGCGCCTCGCTGCCAGTCGTGAACTGCTGTTCCCTTCCGAGACTGTTCAACATTACTTCAGTCTTCTGCATATTATTCTTAGGCCCACCGTACTACTAACCGGAATATTTAGACCCACCGTTGGCTAACCGGAAGCACGACTCATTGCAGGTCAGAAGAAACCGGCTAGAAATGGTGCTAGTAGTATTGACTTCAATGAGAAATAGACACTGATGACAAACTGAAATTACACACTTCGCAACTATAATCTATAAGAGACCAAAAAACGAATTACAGGTACCAGCATCACCGGGAGATTCCTCGGTTAAACTGCCAGCGTCGCAACCGAATATTTGACGCAGATCCCAGAGGCTACGCTCCACTGCCACTGACTTCAGTTCTCGGTCTCGGTTTGCCTCGAGTGCCGGGAATGTTTTTAAATTCAATTTTCACGGCCATTTTTCTGCTGTTGACATACCATTAACATACCACGAAACGTTAACATACCACGAAAGAGCAGGAAAATCAATTATTACTGATAGCAATAACAGGCTGGAGTTGACCCTAGAATTCCTTTAAGATAGTAAATCATAAAATACGAAGTAAAAGAAGCTGCTGCCTCCTGGTTGTGTGTCACAACGGATACCGCAAGAATCCAGATTGGAAGCCTGGCACGCTCACTTAGGTTTTTAGGCAATTTATTTTCTTCCCTATTATGATTGCAATATAAATTCTGTAATCTCTGGTTTGAAGAGTATAAAAAACAAAACTCTTGCCAGAAGTTTATCCTAAGCACGGTTATACCTTGACAGCTCCTTTTTATGCTGTGTCTTTTAGAACAAACGAATACCAGCGTTTTTGGGCAGAACCCGGTTTCACATTGTTCTTGTACCTTGAAAAGCGGAAGTTCGAAAATTATTTTTTACATGAGAGAGGCGAAAACAGGGAGACACACTTGCCATTGACACCAATACATCAACCGCTAACGGCGTCCAGCTGCAAACTTCATGGGCGTTCAAGATTGTCGCTGCGGTGTTCAGTGAACGTCATTGCAGCGAGCAAACAAAGGCAGTAAGTTGTGCAGGGACACGTAAATTCTGCTGAAGAAATGGTAAAGTACAGGCCTAAATAACTTCAATAAATGAGCAACAAAAAGTGCCTTAATGATCAAGCAGTTTCTTCCTGCATGTTCCATTTCGACATTTTCATAGTAACAACGAGCAAATATTGCCACGTGCCGAATGCGCCGCGCGGCCTCCACGCTTAGTGAAAGACGACGACGAAGTGTTGGTTGGCTCCCGAGGCGCTCTGGCTCTGTGCTTTGGACCCTGGCTGTCTGATCAAAGCGCCTAGCCTTCTGTTCCCCCCGACGTCTACCTGCACGGCTCCTCAGGTCGTGACACTAGTGGAGGTGCGACCGATGATCCCTTCTCCTGCGGAAGACTCGACGCGCCCGCCTCTTGTGACCACCCCTGTCCATCGTGCCAGCCGGAGGATCCGAGGCCTATCCCCCAAGGTCGTGACGGCGAACCCTCGTGCCGCTCGTGAAGGCGAACCCTCGACTTTCACTCCCCTCATGGCGACGCCACTGCCCGCCGTACCTTCGACCAGCCCCACCTATCTGACCCTTCAGACCCCACGAACACCTAAGCCCTTTCACGATGGCCAGTTCGAGGATGCCGAGGACTGGTTGGCACACTATGAACGGGTTGCGACCTTCAACGGCTGGGACGACACGACCAAGCTGCGTAACGTGTATTTCAGCCTCAAAGACTCTGCCCGCACGTGGTTCGAGAACCGTGAGGCTATCTTGTCTACGTGGCCGGACTTCCGACGTCAGCTCCTGACTACGTACGCCAACAGTGACCGCCGGGAGAGCGCGGAGCGCGCCCTGACGTCTCGAATTCAACTTCCGGACGAGAGTGTTGCAATGTACGTAGAGGATGTGACGCGTCTTTGCCATCGCGCCGATCCAGCCATGAGTGAAGAAAAAAAGCTGCGGCACCTGATGCGCGGCGTAAAACACCAGCTCTTTTCCGGTCTCGTACGGAATCCGCCCAACACCGTCGCGGAGTTTCTGGCGGACGCCGCCCACATGGAGAAATTGCTGCAGCAGACGGCCAATCAGTACGCCCGGCAACTGCGTCCAGTGCCGTCGCTGTCCACGTTGGACCGGTTCGACCACGATCCCGGGATGAACCCGAGCTCCCTTCGCGAACTCATTCGTTCCGTGGTCCGCGAGGAGCTGCAGCACCTTCATGGAACATTTGCCCCTCGCATCGATTCCGTCACCAGCGTCATCCGCGAGGAAGTTCAGCAGGCGCTCAGGGCACAAACCGCTGCGGTCGTGCCGGCGCCGCAACCGGCCCCATCCGTTCCCGCGCCGTACCCGGCCCCTGTTCAGCCAGTCACGTACGCGGACGTCGTGCGCCGCCCAGCCCCATTTCCTGAGCCTTCCCCTTACTCCCCTCCAGTGGACGCGGTGCACGCTGCTCAACCGCTCCCTTACTGGGCTGATCGGCGCCAGCCACCGCGGAAGACTGATCTCTGGCGCACTCCGGATCAACGCCCGCTGTGCTACCACTGTGGTGACGCCGGACATCTCTACCGGCGGTGCCCGTATCGCGAAATGGGTCTGTGCTGATTTGCTCTTGACAGTCCACGTCCACGACCCGGAGAGCACCCTCAGGACATCCCCGAGTATGTCAACCGCCAGCGTAGTTCCCTGCCTCCTCCCCGCCGCCCGTCTCCGCGCAGCGAGTCGCGCTCGCCTTCTCCACGCCGGTCTTCGCCTTCTGGATCCCGCTATGCCTCAGAACAACGTGGTTCCTCGATCCCACATCGGGAAAGCTAGCTCCGGCGACCTTTGGAGGCGAGGCCGCCGAACGCCGATCCGACGCAAAGCTTCCACCGCCGCACCGACCGACTCGCCCCGACGTAGAACGCCGCATCGCCGCACAGTTTTCCCCGACTCTCCACCCGAATCGCCCCGACGTCACAACCCCAGTCGTCGACCAGCTTCCGCCGCCGCACCGACTGAGTGCCTCCCCACAACCATCGACAGGCCGCGTTGAAGGCCGGATCTCCTTGGACATCCCTGTTCTCGTCGACACTAAGGAGGTCAGCGCGTTGGTTGATACGGGCGCAGATTACTCCGCGCGACGACCCTGAAAAAAGTGACGACACCGTGGGAAGGCCCCGACATACGTACGGCGGGGGGACATGTCGCACCACTCGGTATGTGTGCGGCCCGTGTTACGGTTCGCGGCTGCACCTTCGTCGCCACTTTTCTTGTTCTGCGCGAATGTTCTCGCGATGTCATCCTTGGCATCGACTTTCTTCGTGAGCACGGTGCTATAATAGACCTCCCGAATCGCTTGGTGACATTTTCCACCAAATTGGCCACAGCAGAACCGGCGCACAAGGGTTCTCAGTCCGCCCTGCGAGTCGCCGAGGATAACGTTACGGTGCCTCCACGTGCCAGCATGCTCGCTAGAGTTACCTATGATGAACCACAGCAGGGACTCCGGGTTGTCGAGCCTAATGTCTCTCTCGTACTCACTAAGGGGATTGCGGTGGCACGAGGCCTTAGCTGCCTGCATGACGGTTGGACAGAGGTCCTTATTACCAACTTTTGCAATGAGCATCGACATCTATTCTGTGCACAGCCATCGCTTACGTCCACCGTGTCCAGGAAGTGGCCGAATGTTTTGCTTGCGAGGAGGACACCACTGGAGGTGACGCAGAAGCGCTCGACGACGTCAACATAAATCCGGGCCTTTCATCCGCTGAAAAGGGGCAACTCCAGGACCTCTTGCGGGAGATTCGTGCGTGTTTCACGTCGTCGTCTAAGGTGCGACAAACGTCGATAGTTAAACACCGCATCATCACGCCTGAAGGAGCTCGACCCATCCATCAGCAGCCCTATCGTGTGTCCCCTCGGGAGCGAGATGCTATACAAACACAGGTCAAAGAGATGCTGACGGACGGCGTCATCCAACCGTCAAGCAGCCCGTGGTCGTCTCCTGTCGTCCTGGTGAAGAAGAAAGACGGAACACTGCGATTCTGTGTCGACTATAGGAAACTTAACAGTGTGACAAAGAAAGACGTGTATCCGCTGCCCCGTATCGATGACTCCCTCGACCGACTTCGCCAAGCCAAGTACTTCTCTTCGGTAGACCTCAGGAGCGGTTATTGGCAGATAGACGAATTTGAACAGTTTGTGATTCCGAGCTGGCAACATTGCCAAGCGGGCGTCGACGCTGCCAAGTGTCGGCTACAAAAGCATCGGAGCAGCACTGTAACGATGGGGCGTGGAACCGGCGAGATGGCGGTGACCCTTATAAGCTTTCTACTGCTCACGCAGGTTGGTCTTTTTCACCCTTTGAAACCGTCGCGCTACATTTTGCCGGTTCCACCCCAAATGCTTTATCTTACTTTTTCCTGTAAGCCACGCGGTTTTGTGTTGTCAAATCGTCTGTATGTTAAGAGGCATTTTTCAGTTTTTCGTAGCCCAGCGTTTTATCTCCTAATCTTGTTGCTTTGTGGCGGGGATATTGAGAGTAACCCTGGCCCAGCAATAGCTGAACAATTTCAAGAGCTGTTGAATGGTAAAACCACAATTCTTTCCAAGTTATAGCAGCTTACCACGGACGTAACTGACGTAAAAGCCCGGCTTGTTGTATTGGCAACTAAGTTAGGAAAAATTGGCGCAATTGAAACAGCTCTAGCCAACGTTGAAGATCAACAACGAAAAGATCATGAAGTTCTGACAAGCATGATTGCAAAAATAGACGATTTGGAAAATCGTGGAAGGCGTAATAATTTGATTTTTTACGGCTTAACTGATTCTGATGACAATGAGACGGCAGCCAAGTCTGAGGAGCTTATCATAAGTCAGTGCGCTGAGAAGCTGGAATTGTCTTCCGTGTCTATTGAACGTGCTCATAGGCTCGGTAAATTCTCCCAAGGAAAAAATCGGCCTATCATTGTGCGCTTCAATTCTCTTAAAGACCGCCAGGCTGTGCTTGCAAATGCATTCAAGCTCAAGGGATCCAGTATTGCTATATCTGAAGACTTTTCCCGTACTCTCCGTGATAAGAGAAAGAAATTATGGGATTATGCCAAACAAAATGGCGAAAAAGGCGTGAAAGCAGTTCTGAAATATGATACGCTTCATTTGGGTAGTAGGCGTTTCCAATGGGACAGTGAAGCCGGCACCGTACGGGAACAATGACAAACCACTGTTCATTCTGCGATGATAATAATAATAATAATAATAATAATAATAATAATAATAATAATAATAATTGGTGTTGGGGGAAAGGAAATGGCGCAGTATCTGTCTCATATATCGTTGGACACCTGAACCGCGCCGTAAGGGAAGGGATAAAGGAGGGAGTGAAAGTGCCCAGTCAGCATTTTGTCAATCAATTGCCGCAGTACAAAAAATAAAGTTGATGACTTTCACTTTCTTCTTCGTACCGTCCAACCGACCTTTGTTTTGGGAACAGAATCGTGGCTCGATCCGACCATCTCAAGCGCTGAAATATTTCCTGACACGTACGAGTGTTTTCGTCGCGACCGTTGTGCACGTGGCGGAGGAGTGTTTATTTTGGTCCGTAAAAGTGTCCCGTGCGCTCAAATGGAATTCTCTGATAGTGAAACTGAATTGGTTGTTTGCAAAGTACGACTGCCGAACGGGAAAGCAATGGTTCTTGGGTCATTTTATAGGCCTCCTGGGCCTTCTGTAAAGCCGCTAGTTGGCTTATCTCATTTTCTTGAAACTATTAACACTGAATGCCTTGTTTTAGGGGGGGACTTTAACCTTCCGGACATTGACTGGTCAGCTGACGAACCAAGAGATATAGCTCGAGGGAATCTATACTCTACTTTTTTTGACATTTTAGATTCCAACACCTTTTGTCAGTATGTGCATGAGCCATCACGAACGGACGGAACTGGTCCAAAGCCACCTAGACTAGACAAGGCCTGTTCGCTTGCTCCGTGACGTCACGCTAGTTGTCCGTCCTCCGCTCGCGACTGCGGGGGTTCGCCGGCAGTTTTAAGCGCACTTTTTTACTATCCAAGGTACAATGGCTTTAGAAGTGAGTCAACAAATATGAATTAGCGACTAAACAACAGCTTTTTAGCCGCGAGCATGATTTCGCTAAATATATTCCGTGTTAATTTATAATTTATGCTATGTTTCGTAGCCCTTGCAATATACTTCGCATTGCAGCTAAATGCTTCGTTTTTATAGCTGCATGATAATACTTGTGGCAGAGCATTGGACTGCTATAGTTCCTGCCCTTCAGTTCATCACATTTAGTTCATATTAACTTCAAAATATTTTTTTCCTAGACAGAAAAGCAGTAGAATGAAGCAGAATGCATGAGATGCAGTACCTGCTGCATCTCATGCATTCTGTTGCTTTTTAAAGAAATGAACGTTTTTTTTTTGTCATTTTCTAAAGCGGATGGCGTGTTAGACATCAAAATAAACAAAATGAACGAAGTCATGGAAAACAGTAGCATGAATACTTTATGGACATTTTATTGTTCACAGTGCTCTGCAATAAAATATTTCAATTCTTTAATTTTTTTAGTTTCCTGGCAGCTGCCTTCTTCTGACTGCTGTCCTGAATGGCGTCATTCTTTAATTTACAAAAATTACTCAGCACTGTGTTGGCTGCGGCTTTTACCATGAGCTGCAGAAGTGATTTCCCTGTATGTCCGTTTTCGCACTCGCTGACCGGAAAGTCTTCTTGAACCAGGGAAGACACTAAGGAAGCTACAATGGAGTGTTGATTGCGGCTCAACAAAAATCTCTCTTCATTTTCCCCTGTTGAAAGCTTTTCAACGACGAGCTTGCAGACAAGAACCATGTTAACAACACACGGCTGCGGAAACTTGAGTCCACCTCTGGAAAGGTGGAGGATCATGCTCATGTCTTCAGCTTCCAGGATCCTGTCCTCAACAGCAACTGCGCTGGCACACGAGGAACAGGACAGTTTCTTAAGGGCAGCATGTGCGCAATAGCCAGCTATGTACGCTATCACGTCCATGTCACACTTTGACCGAGTAATGTCGTCCTCTGTAATAACAACAGAAAAGTTATCTGTGTCCACAATTGCTTGTTCATCCTCTTTGGTGCTTGTTGAAGCCGCTTCAGTTGGCAATGTCAGAAGCTTTTGTAGCCTCAGCTTTTTTTCCGACTCATACAACTGACGCACCGAAATATGGTAGTTCCTGCCAGCCAACCTGCGATAACTACCGAAACGGTCTTCCAAAGCGTCTGTTTGGAATTTCCCAAGCAAAACGTACTTGAACTTCAGCTCCTCCAAACAGTATCGGCACACTTCCACAAGAGAATAGCAGGTCAGCCGAAGGGCAGTGTGGGTTTCCCTGGTGAGTGTCCCACTGGACATAGTTACTGACTTCCAGGCGTCAAGCCAGTCTATGATTCCACTGAGAAAGGTCAGCTGTTGATCATTGACTGATTGTACCGGTTCTTGCAGGCTGTCCTTGACTCTTCGACCCTTGTGAGGAGTTTTCACGTTCACTATTCTCCACCACGCCAGCACAATGTCTATGAATAAGGCGGTTGAGTCGGCAAGCGGGATCTTCAGTACTGATCCACGAGTTCGGAGAGCATTCGAGACGAAAGAGTTGATAACATTTAGGACCAGTTTCACGTTCTGGCGCTCCATAACTGTTGGATTTACAGCTTTCGCGTTAAGCCCATAAGCAGCTTTCACGAGTGCTGTTTTTTCTGATGCATAAAGTTTCCTAACAGCTTCGAAGGATGCCGCTTTCATTCGGGGGGGCCCGTCAGGCATAACACCAGACAAATCAATTTCTGGGAAATAGAAGCATGTTGCAGGGTTTTTTTTATTAATCCAATTATTTCTGATACATTTCAGTAAGTGTACCGGATCCACAATGTAAAATAGCGGACGTTGGTTGTCTACCGGGTGAGGGTACACAATGCTCAGTTCGGGCTCTTTTGAAAATAGGGACATCATTTTGCGGTTCAGAGAGCTGCTGTCCGTTATGACAGCTATTACTTTTAGCCCCATTTCTTCAATGCCGACTATTATCTTCCTCGTGTACTGGTGCAGGGTTTCAGCATTCATTCTACACACAGGCAGAATATGTATGACATCCTTGTTCGAGGAAAGCAGTGACTGTGTCATGAAGACATGGGCGGTTGTTGCTGGCTGTGACGAATGGGCTGATGCTCCAACTATTGCTCCTGCCTTGAAGTCAAAGAATGGTTTAAGATGTACCTCGTCGATCATTAGTGTTACGGTTTTTTCGTGGGGCTTCAATAACTTCGCTCGTTTCCGTATGTACGAAAGGAAATTTACTTGTTGTTGTTCCTCGCTGGGGTCACCTTGGTATTTGGAACAGACACGGCGTAGAGTTGATGGATGCGGCAAAATTAAGCTAGATGCAGATCTTGCAAAGTGATAAGCATGGGGCGAAATGGAGTGAAGAATGCTGGCAAAAACTAACATTTCTGAACTGTAAACACGCTTATTCGTGAGGAAAAGGCTGATTTGTTCATTCACAAATTTTAACAGCGCAACATCTTCCGTTCCTTCTTCAGTGTCTTGAATAAATTCGGATATCAGGAATCTAAAAAATGTCAAAACATCACGTTTCTGGCCGCCTGATTTTTCGGCACTTTTACGCAGCTGATCTTCAAGATTTTCAAGCAGCGCAGACAAGGCTGTTGCGTTGCAAACTGTGTCTGGAACTGCACTGCAACATGCTAGTGAATGCAGCCTCACCATGCCTATAGTTACAGTTATTGTCAGATCTGGAAGGACTCTGACAGCCCATTTCACGTATGGAGATGGCTCAGTTCTACACGAAGAAACATGACGGACTCTTCGTTCGCAGTGACTGTCCAAAACTTGGTGTCGCAGATGTTGGCTAGCTTGCTTTGCAATTCTTCAAACGAAGACACTGAATTTTTGCGTTTTTCTTCCTCGCTTGCCTTTGAAGAATTCTTGATGGCTTCCTGTATGGCGTCATTTTCCCGACGTGCCCTCTTTCTTGCTGGGGACTCGCGACATGAAGGTGTAGAAGAAAGATATGATGGGCAATTGGGGAACACCGAAGGCACTGCGCCCTTTTGAAGTTGAACACGATCGCGCTTGAGCTCTATGGTTCTTCCTGTTTGTCATGATGTGAGAGCTTGGTGATGAAGTCTTGCTCATGGAAATGGAGCTCGCATACCTGCATGAGAAAGCTTAATTATAATTACATCCGGTTCTCTCGAAGCTTTTCTTCAAGAACTTTTAAAGTTACGGAAGGTTTTTGCTTTGTGTTGGGTTTTATGGTACATAAGCTAAGGCTACCAAAGAAGTTAAATTTCAGTTACTTACCTTGGAATGTATGGTTGGCGTAAAATCCTTGCGAGGAACTGCTCTCATCCAAGCTTTTCTGTGAGCTTCATCTTTGGGAAAACCACTCTAACTTTTGGGCCACCGTCATAATTTCCGCGGCACCCCGGCACACAGCAACGGCCCATGTTGCAGCGATTACAAAATGTGCTTTTCTTTAGCACCACATCATGATTTCAACGTGCACAAGCCAGGAGAATACGGTATGACGCACTGCAGCTCGAAAACCTAGAAGTCGGAAAAAAGAAATGTCAGCACATTCGCTGCCTAACCTAACCACAGGCCTGCGTTTCTATGAGCGTGTGCTGCGTTCCACGTGCGCTCTCACCGTCGTTCGCGGCCGGACCGGTCGGGCGGGTCGGGCAACTAGTGTGACGTAGGCCCCTGTGGAGAGGAGGAGCGAACAGGCCTTGTCTAGTCTAGGTGGCTTTGACTGGTCACGTACTCGACCTCTTGCTGTGTAACGTGCCTGATGTTGTATGCAATGTACAAGTGTTGCCTGGTTTGAGCGACCACAATATTATTCTAGCAGATTTACTAGTTCACTATGTGAAGGTTGCAAAACCACCTACGCGAAAGATTTATGTCTACAGCAGGGCCAACTACGAGGCGATTAGCGCTGCTTTCGATTCGTTCTTTCCAACTTTTGATGAACTTGCGGATAACTTAAATATCGAACAGCTATGGAATACATTCAAACAGAAATTGTTCGAATTACGTGAAGCTTTCATTCCATCAAGTGTTATATCAAGTAAGAGAGCTCGAGATAAACCCTGGTTTAACACAGAGTTACGTGCCCTTGTTCGCAGACAGCGACGAATGTATCGAAGATACAAGTTGTCTAAATCTCCAGAGTGTTTGGCCTTGCTGAAAACAATAAAAAATGAATTCAGACAGAAGTCTCACATCGCTAAAGACTTGTATTTTTCAAATTTAGGAGAAAAACTTGTCAGAGATACCAAAGAATTTTGGAGATATGTGAAGCGTAATGGTAAGGATGACAGCTCAGTACCTGCTCTGAAAAATGATGAGATAATCATCCATGATGATGAGGCTAAAGTTGAAATGTTTAGCCTTTATTTTTCATCTGTGTTTTTGCCACCTAGTTCACGTTCTGTCTGTTTTGCATTACCTCTTGAAATAGATTGCATGCCGGAAGTTACTTTTTGTGTTGACGGTGTGCGTAAATTATTGAAGGATTTGAATCAGGCTAAGGCTTGTGGCCCTGATGACATTCCTGCCGCAATTTTAAGGAATTGTGCGGATACATTATGTCTGTATTTCACCCGGCTGTTCCAGAAGTCTCTTAATGAAACCGACTTGCCTGCTGATTGGAAGGTAGCGCGTGTCGTGCCCATACATAAGAGTGGTATGCGAAACTCCGTTCAGAACTACAGACCCGTTTCCTTAACCAGCATAACCTGTAAAATTATGGAGCCTGTAATATATAGTTGCGTTATGGCCCATCTCGCCAAACACAATCTCCTATGCACACAATCTCCTATGGTTTCAGGCGTGGATTTTCCTGCAGTACGCAGCTGGTAGAGTTCGTTCATAATTTGGCATCGGCAATCGATAAGCAACAAATTGTGGACTGCGTTTTCTTGGATTTCCGCAAAGCATTTGATGTTGTCGCGCACAGTCTTCTCTCCAAATTGAAAGCGTATAACCTGGGTTGTAAAGTAATTGCGTGGATTGCAGAATATCTGTCGTTACGAAGGCAGGCTGTTGTTCTGAACGGTATTTCTTCACAGTATGCACCAGTTACGTCGGGAGTTCCCCAAGGCTCAGTATTGGGACCACTTTTGTTTTTGGTGTATATTAATGATATTTCAGTTGGAATACAGTCTTCATTCAGGATGTTTGCCGATGATTGTGTTGTTTACAGAGTAGTAAATTCCACTTCTGATTCACAAATCCTGAAAACTGATTTAGATACTGTGGCAGACTGGTGTGTACGTTGGGATATGTCCTTAAATATAAACAAAACTGTTCACGTCACCTTCACAAGAAAACGTGCTAATCATCCGTATAGGTATAGAATTAATGATTTTACTCTCAACATAAGCAAGTCATTTAAATATCTAGGCGTCTTTTTTACATAGGACTTACGATGGAATAAGCACATTAATTATATTGCGAATAAGACAGCGTCACGTTTGGGATTTCTACGGCGGAATTTTAGCCATTTACCAAGTAACTTAAAAACACAGCTGTATTTCAGTTATGTACGCTCCATACTTGAATATGGATGTGTTTGCTGGGACCCACACACATCTGAGTGTGTAGGAAAATTAGAGAAAATTCAGAATAGGGCAGTTAGATTTGTTCTTGGTAATTATAATTGGCCAGTTAGTATGACGGAGAGCAAACGAAAACTTAACTGGCAAGAGTTGAAGGACCGTAGAAGGTACATCAGATTGAAATTTTTCCATGAGATTTATTATTCTAAAACTGGCATAAACCGCGAACAATATATCCAGGCACCTCATTATATATCAAAGCGACTGGACCACTGCTTGAAGGTCAGAGAATTTTCTTGCAAGGGTGACGTCTTGCGTTATTCTTTTTTTGTTAGAACTGTTCGGGACTGGAACAGTTCGCCATCGAGCATTGTATGTATTACATCTAACGAAGCATTTTTACATGCACTGCAATAATTGCTTTATACCTATAAATGAAGTCTGTACCCCCCTGCTGTAATGCCCTGCGGGGCGATGCAGGTAACTAATAAATAAATAAAATAAAAAAACCAGCAGGGACATCGGGCAGTCTTGCCTTAGCAGAGTGGACTATAACGGGGTTCGAGCAATGACATTAAGAACTGAGAGAGTCGAAGAATTGCTGTAGCAAATTTGCACCCATTTAAGTACAATAGTAGACTCAACATTTGCACCCTCTATAAAGGAAAACAGTAATTAATGGCCAACACGGCCAAACGCCTTTGCAAGATCAGTCTGAAGCAAACCAAGCTGATCATAAGAGCAGGAGCAAGTTTAGAGAATTGTACGCGCAATGTGCACATTACTTTGAATTGAGCGGCCTCTCAAACTGCACGTCTGATGAGGACCAGTGAGAACCGACATTGCGACTTCTAGGTTATTTGATAAAACATTTTCTAAATCCACATCTGCCAAAGTGATGGGCCTAGCGCCCTCCACTGAGCACCGTTTTTCATCAATACTTTTCGGAATTAAGGACCTTTACATCAAAACCTATCGTAAAGACCTTCAGCAGGAAAGGAGTTAGAATGAATTAAAAGCTTTGTAAACATCACTCGAAATCACGTCAGGACCAGGCGTTTTTGAGAGAGTTAGCTTATCGATAGCTACTTCTAGCTCCTGATGAATGAAAGAGCTGATAATAACGGAAAAATCCGCTTGTGATAAAGGCGTCACCAGAGATGTGACAGACAAGATAATATCCGGATTCTGTATATCAGGGGTGCCACTAAACAACGCCGCGTAATAATCCACAAATGCGGACAGTGTTTCGCTAGTACCTGTAACTAGGGTCGAATCGAAAATCATTTCCGGAATCTGCCTTGCAATCTTAAGATGGCGCTCATCAAGCAAAGCTTCTCGTGTCGAGCATTCACAGTGCAAAGCACGCTTGGTACGAGATCGAACTAGGGCACCCTTCTATCGGTCCACATTGTACATTTGTAGCTCACATTTGATGCTAGCAATTTCATTTGTATATAGGTCAGGCGCTTCACATTCCAATTAATACAGGTTGCACAAGCTTTTGTTAAGTGCCTCATCCTGATACTTGAAAAATGACTCAACAGAGCCCATTTTATAGGTATCGCACGTACTTACTGCTTGAATATTTTCCATGCTGCAAACAAGGATAGGCTGCCAGAAAAAGAGGATTGCAGCTGCGACCGCACACGAATAATAAACTATTGGTCATTGACAAGCGATGAGTTTAACTTCCAAAGCACCGCAAGCCGAGCACGCCTCAACTGCAGCCAATCTCGCGCTGTGCACTGTACATCGTCGTCTTCATCAGCTTCCATCTGCGGCGCGAACAGATCGATCAGAGCTTAACCTGATTCTATTGTAGTCGCCAGACGTGCCGACGACTCATCAAAGCAAAACAATGAGTCAATCAGTCTAAACACACGCGTTTTCACGTCTACTCAGAAGAGGAAATATGCAACTCAAAAAAAAAACGCACGGACGACAGAAGAACGACAAATACAAGCTCTGTCAGCGCTTGTGTTTGTCTTTTTTTCTGTCGTCCGTGCGTATTTTCTGCGCCGCATATTTCCTCTTGCGCGATGAACTAGCAGGCCCAAATCACCACTCTTCATCAGTTCACGTCTACTCGGTGCAGCTGTGTTGAAGCACTACCAATTTTTTTGGCATCGATAGGAAATTTGTTTTTGTTTCTTTCACATAATGTAAGCAGCTTCTACTGTCGCAGCTCTTGTAGAGTATGGGCAGATTACTGGTCCCAATGATGCGCACAGATCGCTTATATTCAGGAGCGCACTCATTGCAACGGCACTCAGTTTGTCCTCTGAAGAACCTACCGCACGACAGAGGTGTCTGGTACAGAGCAGCGCAGGTGCATTTAGTGAACTTGCTCGGACGGCTTTTCGTGCATGATGGTTGTTCTTGGTTTTTTATGTTTCAGGGATGAACCTAGCGTGGCGCAGTTTCGTTCCTGAAGCACCACCGCGACCAAATTGTGGGAAATTATGTGTACCCTTATTCGAAACTCTAAGGACATGGCGCAGGCTCTGGAAAAAGGAATGTCCTTCGCTAGTACGGCCTTTTCTGTTGATGCAGAAGAGCTTCTTTATTCGATTCCGCACGATTGTAACACAGGAGGGTAACGCACGAGGGATACCGCACAGTACAACTCTATTTAAAATTAAAAAAATACACCGCCAGCAATTATTTCACAAACTTTGATGCCTCGAAAGTGGCTCGCCATTCAGACCAGTAGCTCATACTCGACTATCACTTTAGCACAAATGTTTCCAGGTTTCAGAGGCCTTTACTCGCGTACAACTCAAGAATGAAGCCGCAGGTTCCACTCAAAGAGGCCTGCTAAGCAATGACGTGAGCCGATTTTAGTGACGCCGCGGTTAATTAGATGAAGGCGCGGTTGATCCCGCTTTTACTGCCACCGCCCGACATTTCAGGCTTTCAGGTCAAAAGACGCCAACCAGGATGTAACGAGAATCAGTTGACGCTAATGGCTGGAGGGCCTCCTTGGAGGAATTGTCGCTGCACATCGCTTTACGCGCTGATCGATGTGGCGACATTGTGGGAAATAAACAGCCAGTGATGTCGATGCCTATTCTTATACGTAAATGCATCTAAGTTCGCATGCGTTTCACGTAGTTGGAAAGACCAAGTGCTGGATGATATCGGCTGTCAAATAGGATAATATCTTAATTCGGAGCGGAAACGATTTTATTTCTTATCGCTCTATTTTCTCGCAATACGAGTTGGCCGTCTTTTTGTTCAGTAAGCCAACCAGTGTTCAGAGCGCAAGCACCACTCCTGTTTTTACGCTCTCGCGATGATGGCGGTGAGAGCCTAAACTTACTAGCCGGGGATTCGAGTCCCCTGGCACATACACTTGGTCTCTCGCTTGACCGCATCTCACCTGAGTCCGAATCTCCATCGACGCCCTGAGCCAGGCGCCACAGGACGGTCAGGTATTTCAAGTTTTTCAAAGGCAAGCGTTGGTTAATAGCACAGCAAAAAAGAAACGAAGCCGCTCGATTATACGTAGGTGTAAATACAACGCACTTCATTCGGTGTACAGTAGTAGAAGCTTGTTAAGGATTTTTGAAGCGAGAATAAAGGACTTTTTGAAAAGAGCGTTTGCTAGATCCGAAATTTTCATTTACGCTGAGCCCTCTGGCTATGCCGGGTAGAGCTAGAAAATCAAAATACACTGATGATATGAGAGTGAGCAGACGTGATATTAGAATGCATACATACATAGATACAGGTTTTATCATACCAAAAACGGGGATGGTCTCCTAGGCTAAAAGCTGCAAGCTTGACGAGGCCCATGAGACCCAATACATGGCAGCAGTGCAGGGTACAAAACTGTAAGGGGACGTTTGCCCACAACGTATAAAAAAACGACTGAGATGAATAACGGTTATAGGTTTCACTGCATACATGAGATTTACAACACAAAAAGGTTTCACTTCAGTCAGCGGAATAGCCAAGAAATTTCAGTGTGCAATTAAATACCAAATGTGTCTCTCTAAACAACATAAATAAATTTGAAAACAAGGAAACTGCGTCGCATATCATGGATTTATAAAATATGAGCGCAACTGCCTTATCCTGAAGACATCAGTGAACTATTTATTAAGGACAACAGGAATGTATTAGGGGAGGAACTGATATCTACAGAAGGCGCGAAAACGCGGTATCCCCCAATTACCTGTATTTCTTGTGCTAATATTAGCACGTGGAATGCGTCGTTCCAAGGACGCAAGCGATGCTATAGTGTTTGTTTTGTATGGCGAAGAGTAGTAGGCTGCCTGTAACAAAAAAAAATCGTATATATTATCTACGCGCATAATATAGAGGAAAAGAAATGATTCTTTGCAGGAAACATGAGTGCAATGTCTGCGATGCAACGGTAGATCTTCTTCTGAACTGCAAGTTTGTTTAAGTTAGTTTTAGTGGTTCTGCCCCAAACTAAAGAGTATTTTAAGTGAGAGTTAAATAATGCATCATATATATGTAGCTTTACTGTTATCGGAAGCAACCTGCGACAGCGTGATAGAATGTTTGCTATTGAAGAAAGTTTGATGCTAAGGTGATACACGCGTATGTCCCGGCTTAAAATTGAAGAAAAATGGACTCCCACCGATGTACATCATGGCCAATTTTGTTACATTCACTATTATTATTTAAGCCGCCGCGGTGGCTCAGTGGTTATGCCGCTCGGCTGCTGACCCGAAAAACACGGGTTCGATCCCGGCCGCGGCGGTCGAATTTCGGTAAAGGCGAAATTCTACAGGCCCTTGTACTGTGCGATGTCAGTGCACGTTAAAGAAGCCCAGGTGGTCGAAATTTCCGGAGCCCTTCACTACGGCGTCCCTCATAGCCTGAGTTGCTTTGGGACGTTAAACTCCCCTAAACCAAACCAAACCAAACTATTATTAACTATAAGAAGAGTATCGCCTATACCCCCCCCCCCCCCCTCAAATTTCTAGTCGATAGGGTAGAGGGTTTTTGTAAGTCGATTGAGGGTTCATGCGTGGATGAGGGCAAGGAGTCCAGTACAAACAGGCACACGCGAAGCAGGTTGCCGAATATTAAAACTGATATGCTTACGCGTAATTACACTGAAGCAAATGTAATCACAAAAGTACCCTCCGACTTGCTGATGGCCACCGCGTAAGGAAAACTCCGGCCCGCAAGCTGTTGGGGAAGCGGGTGAGCTGCACGACTGGCCGAGGTATACGCACGAAGCCTTTTACCAACTGCGAAAGACTATCTCTAGCCATGACAATCGTATATAAACTCTCTGAGGGCGCATACCAAATTATCCATTTTTTCTAATTACGTGCACATTAAGAGATTTGTAAACCCCCTGTTAAATACGTACGCACCCCTAAATGCCACTATTGTCATATGTGGTCATTATAATAATACTCTCATCATTTGGCTTGTCTTTCTTACAGAATTTTGGAAGCATAGATTTCTAATTAGTTTTAATTTAGTAACTCGGCAATCGATTTTTTTTTCTCGAAATGGAGCATCTGACCTAGAACTCAAAACATAAATTTGTGTGAGGTCGCCAGTGGCCAGTGTTTACAACCCCGCAAAAAAGTATGAGGAATGGTATCAATTAAAAACAGAGGGCAAATGACAAAGAGAAAATGGCCAAAGCGTGTAAAAGACGAGAGAAAAAAAAACAAGTTGGAGGCGTGAACGACTGCTAAGATGGGCGCAAAGAAAATGTAAACGAATTTAAAAAACCTGCGGGGCAAAAAGTGCAGTCAATGCACTAAAAGAGAGCACATCCAACGACAACCAACTATAAACACGGTAAAAAATTAAAACTAGAAGAATATTAAGAACAAAGCTACCGACGGCCAACCATTAACACGATAAAACAATTAAAAACAAGAAGTGAACAGCGCGGGCAGAGAAGAACATGCACTCAGCCGCCCAATTGGTGGCTGTAACACAAACTTCGAGCGCTTTTGAGTGAATGTTCTTTTCTTGATGGTTCTGTGTTCCGCATGTTGTTTGTTTTTTTTGTCTTTACTAAAGTATCTGCTCTGTTTAATTTTTCGCTTTTTTTAATTGGTTTTAAGTGGTTTAATTGTTTCACCGTGTTGACGTTGGCCGTCGGTAGCATTGTTTTTAATGTGCTCTGTAGTTTCTTTTAATTTTTTCCCGCGTTTATTGTGGACTGTCGATTGATTTGCTCTCTTTTAGTGTATGGACTGCGGCTTTTGCCCTGAAGATTTTTTTAATTTTTTGACATTTTCTTCGCACCCATCTTAGCCGTCTTTCACGTATCTAGTGTTTTTTTTTTCTGTCGTTTTTTACAAAGCGCTTATTTATTTATTTATTTACTTATTTATTTGTTTATTTATTTATACAAGGTAGGCGGCTAATAATTTCCTACCTAACAAGCCTTTTTGTTGTTATTGCACGAGACGCCCAAATTCAAAATTTCCACATCCATCTCAAATGCTAACCTCTAACACGTTTATGCATCCAAAAACGTCCAAATGTTGTCGTGACTCTGGTGTCACAGCATTCTGAGCATTAGTTTTGTAGAAACATCGATAGGTTTAGCAGTTCCTAAAATAGCTGAGTGTGTTCCAGCGTCTGAAAAGCGTTCGGTGTTACCTGTTCCAACAGTTTAAAAGGCTTTATTTTGTACATCTCTTCTATAATTACTACTACAGTATTTCCCGCTCAATATTTAATCTGAGTGCCATTCAATTTAATCCAGGTGCCACAGAAATTAATCCAAGCGCCAAAGCATTTAATCCAAACACCAGCGAATTTAATCCTCATGCATTCTCACACTGAACCCCTCAAACTTAAAACGCGGTCTACAGATCCCAGACGCGTTATCGATGAGTTGTTACTGACGAAGCATAAGGCACCCAATGAGCAAGTAATAATAACTTTTTATAATCATAACAAATAAGGGCCGGGTATTTATACCACCCACCACATCAACCGAAGTACAGGGTGAGCGCGAAGCATATTGCAGATATGCATCGGCGGTGTCCTGAAACTGGCATCATCATGTCACACCTTTATTATCCTGATAAGCTGAGCGACTCACTCTAAGGTAATGACTGAGACAAACTCTCTGTGATCAGCCGATAGTCCACTCACATGACTTCGCATCACTTGCAACCCACTGCAGGGTTGCCATAACGTCCCGTTATGATGAAAGTAGGCTCCTTGTGACGTCACAACTTGTAATGACGCAGCGAAAGCGTTTAAAGTTAGCGATAGCGAGAACATTGCAATAGCGACTTGATGTGATGCATGATAGTGCAATTCGCGTGAGAGCGGAGAGTGGACTCAACGAAATAGCTGTGTGCAAATGATAGCCGTATTGTCCAGGGAAATCCGATACCAATGTTGTTGGTCGCGAAAGTGCCTCCCCTTTCCTGAAAGTCACGTGACTTTATAAGGCGGGAAGAATTGCACATCTGTGTGCAGCTTATTAGTGTCATGTAGGAACAAGTGAATGTGCTAGCTAAAGGTGTGTCGAAGTGATAGCGTCATTACATTCGACATAACGTTTCGTTCCATACCCCTCATGACTTTGGTTGAGAATGTGGGACGTCCGGTTGCAAGTGATGAGAAGTCATGTGAGTGGACAATCGGCTGATCACAGGGAGTTTGTCTCAGTCGTAACCTTAGAGCGAGTCGCTCCTCTTATCAGGATAACAAAGGTGTGACATGATGATGCGAGTTGCACGACACCACAGATGCATATCTGCAATATGCTTCGCGCTCACCCTGTACTTCGGTAGATGTGGTGGGTGGTATAAATACCCGGCCCTTATTTGTTATGATTATAAAAAATTGTTATTATTACTTGCTCATTGGGCATCTAATGCTTCGTCAGTAACAACTCATCGATAACGCGTCTGGGATTTGTAGACCGCGTTTTATGTTTGAGCGGTCCAGTGTGAGAATGCACGAGGATTGAATTCGCTGGCGTTTGGATTGAATGCTTTGGCGTTTGGATTAATTTCTGTGGCACCTGAATTAAATTGAATGGCACTCAGATTAAATATTCTGGCGTTAGGATTAAATTGAGCGGGAAATACTGTAGAACTATAAGTGCAGGTTCTCTCCACAGGCAAATGGTGTCTTGCATTAAATGCATGCACAAAGCTGGTGTACTGTCGGAGGTAAAAGTGGCGCACAACACGCAGCTGCCGGGGAGAGCAAGGGAAAATTGTATCGTTACGCCATCTAGCTATGGTATATGGTATTGACGCAACCGGTTCGGGGACATTTTTTACAGACAACCATGTCACTGAGCTCCATTCACGGCATTCTATCGTGCTCCTCCTGGCTTAAACGCCACAGCCGACAATAGTCCCGCTGGTGGCACTCTGTTCATATTGTTTGATTGAGATATGGCGAGGCTTCTGGCGCTCGCCGAGCTGCGATATTGCTAGCGTAATTTACGTTCGCGCGCAAGAGCTTCAAAAAGGAGAGATAAAACCTTAGTAGGGTATAACAGCATTCGATATCTGGCGAGCACCGTCTGTTGGTCATGTCTTGACTGTGGAACAGAGAAACAATTAAAACTTAAAGGCCACCGCCGGTTTAGTACTCACGCAGCACTGTTCGGCGCTTCGCCGCACAGAATGCCGCTCCATCAAAAGAAGTCCACTGACACGCCTCTAGAAAAAAAAGGGTCTCCCCATCAGGTGTCTCGACTGCAGATGTGGGCAGGAGATGGTGTTGAAATGAACTTTTCCCGAAATGCCATTTCCGCTCCCGACAGTGCTATTTTGTGTAATTTGCTGGCCACCAAAGAAGGAAACGCAAGCTGCGAGAACTCTAAATGCTTGCGCACGTAGTGGTTAGTCTCCCTTTCCCATGATTCACGTGCCGAACTCTGAAAATGCTCCTTCTTTGGGCTTTCCTGGCAGCCTTTTTATTAATGTGTTCTGTGTCTTACATTTTTTCGTGCCACACCAAGTTCAGGTCAGCTTTAGGCTGTAGCTATCGTCATCATCATCACCAGCCTGACTACGCCTATTATTGGGCAAATGCCTCTCCCATGTCTCACCAACTAACCCTGTCCGTTGCCAGCTGCAGCCACCATATGCGTGCAAACTTCTTAGTCTCATCCGCCCACCTAACTTTCTGCCGCCCCCTGTAACGCTTGCCTTCTCTTATAATCCACTCCGTTACCCTTAAGGACCAGCGGTTATCTTGCCTTCGCATTGCATGCCCTGCCCAAGCCCATTTCTTCCTCTTCATTTCGGCTAGCATGTCATATACACGCGTTTCCTCCCTCACCCACACTACCCGCTTCCGGTCTCTTAACGTTACACCTATCATTCTTCTTTTCACCTCTCCTGTTTCCATAACTCGCTCTTTCCACAGCTTTGTCTGTCTAACTCATCGATAATGTTTTGCAGCTCATCTCCTGAGTGAGTTAGCCGGGCAATGTCATCAGTGAATTGTAAATTACTTAGGTATTCTCCATTAACTTTTACCCTCAACTGCTCCCAATCCAGGCCTCGGGACACCTCCTGTAAGCAGGCGGTGAATAGCGTTGGCGTGATCGTGCTATCGTAGCAGCTATCTGCTTTTTACATGCTTATATTAACTGTGCTTAAACTGCAGACAAGAAAGTGAAGCTGAGAGGACGACATGTTTATTTTTATTTTTTGTGGTACCCAAGATCCAGTCAGGTGTTTTAAAAAATTTTTAAGAAGGCTTGGAATACAGTAAAAATGCTTTTAGTGGGCGGAAAGTTGGGGGGTAGATATTATGTAGGGAAAATGTGCGATTAAAAAAATAGTACTGCGGTAGTGTTTGAAGAAATATTGATGTGAAGATATGTGTTGTTCCTTAAGTTTTACAGGATCAAGCTTCAGAGCTCTCTAAAGCTGCTGCATGTAGTTTCATTGTATATTAAATAACTGCACGTTTTTGTATAACAAAATAAATCTGCAATCAGGCCCATTACAAGATACGGCAGCACAAAAAAGGACAGGGAGGGAGACGAGACGACAAGGACGGCGATGAACTTCCAACAACATTTATTGTGAATGTTTCCACGTGTATGTAAGCACATTCTGTTCAAGCCTTGGTCGTCGTCAACGCATGCGCAAACAGGTCCGCTCTATGTCGGAGAGGTTGATAGAGGCGGAACTGTCACAGGTCGTGACAACAAGATTGCATATCTGTTCCCATTCCACGATTTCTCGTGTGATAAGTTCTTTGCTCTTCCTACTAGTAAAGGTGCTCTCAAGATCAGGGAACAGTCCTTGCAAGTCAGACAGTGGCTAACCAGAAAACCTTCAAAAACTGTTCCTTCACGTGCATTTTTTAGGTTTTTTGCATGCTCTCTTAATGTACCATCCACGCATATCCCAGTTTGACCAATATGCATTTTTCCACAACTTGAGAGAATTTGGAATTCTGCACCTTCTGCCTATTCAATAAAAGGCGTCTTGTGCTTCTTGCCACAGTGAATGAAAAACCATAAGGCACACAGTAACGTGATTGTAACAAGAAGCACAGGCGGCCTTTTGTTGAATTCGCATAGAGACCACTATTCACTATACTATTGAATTACACTATTTAACAATATTGTTCAATAGAGAAGGGCATAGTATTGTGCAGCAAGCAGTTCCTGCTAAAGGGACTTGAGACATTTCCAACTACATTTGGATGCTAGATGTAGTCTTAAGGTTGTGTGTATGAGATGTTGCAAGTCAACATGTAGATGAGAATAGCTTTCAGTAGCCATAGAATCGACGGCTTCAAGAAGGTTCAAAGCAGTTTTCAGATGTCTAGCGGTAGCCTTTTAGACATCTACAAAATACCTTCCTAAAGATATTTCAAGAAGGTGTGATGATTTTTAAGGAGCCTCCCGATGAACACATAAGCACATCACGCATAAGCACACACATGAACGGATCACCCGAATAATGTACACAGTATGCGAGTGCAACATAATGCTACATTTGTTCCATACTCAGTTTACAATGCCTTCCTCCATGCTTTTAGTCGCACTAGTAGCATATATGCTTTGGAAAATTTTTAGCGACGGCTGCGCAAAGAACCACGCTTCTCAGAAGCCTAATCAGACAGCACTCGGGTTTCGAATGGACAGAAAACACGCAAGCGAATGGAAACTGCTACGCAACAGCATGGGCAAGCAACCGCTTCTGTCAATGTTTGACCCAGAAAAACTCACGAAAGTGTCCCGTGATGCGTCACACAACAGAATTGCCGCAGCTTTGTTGTAGTGTCATGACAATGCCTGGAAATCCGTGGCTTACGCTTCCAAAGTGCTCACTGACGCGCAGCAGCGGTATTCTAAAATAGAGAAGGAAGCAATGGTTTATTATATGGGTGCGAAAAATTCCAACACTTCTACGGCCGGAGGGTTATTGAGGAGACAGACCACCGCCCATTAATTGCCATCTATGAAAAAGCAGTTGCCGATATGCCGTCGAGGCTGCAGCGGTTCTTTCTTAGGCGGACGCTTTATGACATTGTATATGCTTCGTTCCAGGAAAGAAAGTTCCCCTAGCCGACATGCTATCAAGGGCCTCCGGTGAGGATGATACGAGCATCCACAGTGATGACGTCGACGTTTATGCTGTAAGCGTAATTTGCTGACTTGTTAGCGACGACACGTGGAAGCGACTGGCTGCAGAGACGAGGAACGACACATATCTAAGTGCCGCTCTAAAATGCCTCAGCAAAATGGTATTCCAGTTGAAGGGTCGCTCAAGTGATCCGAGGGTGAACTGTCTGAAGTTCGAGGCCTTCCGCTAAAATGCTGCAAGGTAAGAATACCAACTAGCTTGCAACGGGAGATGCTGCAAAAGATCGATCAGGGCCGTATGGGAATCATAAGAACCAACTCAGTGCACGACCTCTAGTTTTTGGCCCGGAACGAATTCGGACATTGAGGCGTTTGTTAAAGTGTAGCGTATGTATGCAGTACGCATACAGTCAACCACGAGAGCCATTTAAAATGCGCCCTGTGTCTGAAAAGCCTTGGTACCGAGTGGGCATCGACATCTTCCAGTGCGGCGGGAAATACTAGCGTTTTTACGATGCGTTGTCCAACTTCCCCGATCTAGAACTGCCCAAAGACTTGTCAGAGAGGAGCGTCATTGAGTAAAATAGCTCAGTTTTTTCACGGCACGGCAATGGAGTTATACACCGCCAACGGTCCGCAATTCGCAAGTAATGGCTTCGCTACGTCTACAAAGCGATACGATTTCAAACACACCACCTCAAGTTCACAATTCCATCAATCAAACGGTCTCGCGGAAAAGGTAGTGCAAATTGTAAAGCTCATCCTAAAGAAAACCGCGGAGTGCGGCCGAGCCCCTGCATAAATCCTTAAGTGCCGAGAACACCACATTACCCGACCTGCGCTGTAGTTCCGAACACCAGGTGTACAAGCATCGTCAAACCGACAGCCCCAAGCGGCCGTTGGTCGCGCTGCATGAAGGTGACGTCGTTCGAGTGAGGAACATCACGTGGGCCCCGAAAGAGCAAGTTTTGTGGCAGTCCATGTTTCCCCGGTCTTATGACCTCCTCAACGAGGATGGAAGAGTGCTGCGACGCAACCGGAGGCACAGCGCCTCCAACGCCCGGTCACATATGCAGTCCTTCGCCAACCCGAGCACTAAGGAGGTCAACAAGACAAAGAACACCACCTCGACGCCTCGCGTACAACAAGGCCTTGATGCAAGTGGCTTAACTTTCCAGTACAAGAGCGGACTACAACCAAGCATTTCTGCGAGTGGTCTGCACCATCCAGACGTTTGTCGTTAACTGAACTTTCTTTTTGTTTTTGCTTTCCAAACGAAGGAGGACG
This sequence comes from Amblyomma americanum, assembly GCF_052857255.1. Classification (NCBI taxonomy): domain Eukaryota; kingdom Metazoa; phylum Arthropoda; class Arachnida; order Ixodida; family Ixodidae; genus Amblyomma; species Amblyomma americanum. Next base: position 494,498,191 of record NC_135497.1, on the reverse strand, counting down.
TACCGATAGCTGCATCATCGTCCCGGTAGCCACGGCACATGCGCACACAGTCAGTTTGTCAGTGATAGGAGGTCGCCCTTCTTGCCCATGGCGGCTATAATTCAAGCGCGCAATAAAGCACCACGTTCATTCCCCTGCACCCGTGCCGTCATGTTCTATCGGCCGCAGCAGCCGATACACCGCCTGGTCTCCGGCCTGCTTCTTGCCTACCTTCACATTGAAGTCGCGCATCAGTTCAGTGTA
>NC_135497.1:494482948-494492948 GCF_052857255.1 Amblyomma americanum | reverse complement strand
ATGGTGAGACGCAGTGCTGGTAACGGACGATGCCTGCAACGCTACAGCCGTATCACCGCCCACAAATTTGGGGGGAGTGCTCAAGCGCGTGACTTGAACTTGCAGCGCAAACTAGCACCGCGAACGGCTTTGTGGCCGCGGCACCTTAATTTGGAAGCAGACTAAGCGCCAAGCCGCGTTTCCGTCGCAATCGCAACGCTGCGCATGCGCAGAGTGCAGTGGGGGTGAGTTCAAGTGATAAAAACCTCTCCCAGCTGTTGTCGGTATGTGGCCGTAGTCGCATTCTTCGCTTCGGTGGCTAGAAGACGGCTGTTATGACGCCAAATTTTTGAACCATCTCAGCCTCAATGAAGGTCGCCGAAAGAATTTCGCCTTAAAAAAACACTGCAGCCTGTCGGCGTCCGCCCTTTTTCATGACCAATGTGCGCAATGAGCAATCGCGAAGTTGTGAACGCGTACAACCTGTCCGAGTGCATTTTGTGGCGTGCTCGTCGATTCAGAAACGACATGAGCAATCATATAACAAGGTACAAGAAGCGCACACCGTACTTATCCGTTCCTCGCGGGCGGGAAGAACATTTCGTTCTCCAAGCGAGAACTGATTTCTCCGCTGCTTGCTCTACGGCTGACGTATATTCATTTGTGTTTATTACTTGGTCATCGTCATCATCAACCTGACTAGGCCCACTGCAGGACAAAGGCTTCTCTCATATCTCACCAATTAACGTTGTCTCTGCAATTAACCCTGTACTTGACATCCTACTGGTCGAGTTTACAGGGGCTTATCGTTGGTTTCTCTTTTTTCTAGTTGCGCTGATCTCGTTCTTTGATGTGAATTGGCGCTACCTTTAGGCAGCACCAATTCACGCACACGAACTAGTGGCGATATGCAGCTCTTTCTAAGTCGGGGTAGCAACGGTAATATTTCCTGGCAACCCGTCAACCTGAGCCCGATCCTTTAGGTTGAGAGGACATGGTAGTATACCGCTAAATACGACGGCGAGCCAAATGGGAGTGAGCCAGCCCACCCCGCGCAATAATGCTTCGGTCCGTTATCTGCGAGGCATGCGCGTAGCACAGAGGCATCCCTCATTTACGGAAGTGACTCCCACTTGTGAAGATAAATGTTGCTTAGTCCTCTCGTACACTGAGTTGAACGTGGTTGCGTGCCATAAATTGGACGCTCCAAAACTTGAACAGCGTGGAGTGGTGAGGTTTTAAACAGCTGAAGTTGTTCCCAACAAGAAATCTGTCGCCGTAGGGCTGCCGTGTACGGTGAACATTGCATTTCACTGGTCACTGTGAAGCCTTGGAGCAAACGGTTCAAATGAACACGTGAAAGTTGCAAAGAGGATCCAAGACCGGGCCAAAGCCACCGTGCAATCACTCCCAACACAATTGCAAAGCTTGATGAGCTGGTTAGCCGTGATTTCCACCGGAAAGGTGCTGTTCACTTTTTTTTCGCTCGTCAGGGGCCATTACTGATAGAATTTGCTAAACCTGGAGAGACTGACTATCAATACGTTCCGATACTGTGAAACGCTGGATCGGCTGCGTGTCGCAGTAAAGAACAAACGACGGGGAAAATTGACGAATGGGGCCATCTTGCTCCACGAAAATGCCCGTCCCCACGTCGGTGATGTGGTCAACACAAAACTGGCAAAGTTCAAGCGGTAAACGCTGCAACATCCGCCATACAGGCCAGACCTGTCACCTTGCGACTTCCACGTTTTCGGACAATCGAAAAAACAGCTCAGGGGAACCGGATTCCTGTCGGACGATGACGTGAAAGAGTCAGTTACCTAAATCTGAAGCAGCAACGCAAGGAGTTTTATGAAACTGGAATCACGCGACTTGCTAGTCAGTGGGACAAATGTCTAAATGTTCATGGAGACTACTTTTAAATAAAGTACCCCATTCGTCATATAGTCGCATTGGCTCACTTTCATTTGACTCGCCTCGTAACAGGGACGAAATGAGAAAAGAAGGCAACATAAGCTCTCTCCTTTCGTACCTGTTATTTAGCGCTACCACCATGCCCTCTCAATCGAAAACACCAATTAGCCCAGCTTTCTGCCTTAAATGCTCCTTTAGGCAATTTTCTTTTGGAAAAAACTACCTGTTTACTGTGTTTCGGTAGGACGCCGAGAGCGCGTCTAAATTCCCCCAGATGCAGAATCCTGACACGTGCTAGCTTATCCACGTACCGTTTCTGGCACCAGGCGTTTAAAAAAAAAAGTGTTCTACAACCGCACTACCAATAAGACGCGGTTGGTTGGTACTTGCCCATTACAGTCGGAACAACGCTGTACAAGAAAGGATGAAAGAATAGTGGCCAGGCGCAGTTGCAGGAATCCGCAAGCGGTTATGCCACGTGCACTACACTTTTTATGTGCTTTAAAGGAATTTTCTGGCTTGTCAGTGTTGTTTTCGATAGCAGAGACGTAATTTATATCACGCGACTCTAGCCTATAAAGCAGAGTGAATTAGTATTCCACTTTAGTGCCCCTTTAAGCTTCGAAACAACACTCGCGGCTCCTTCGTGTAACCTGTCACAGTCTGTTGACAACTCAGCGTATCCGCGACTCTCCAAATAAGCTGATCCAGCACACGTCTGAAATTTGGCTTGAGATTTTTTCTTTCTTCAAAACTGCAAGTAGCGCTGAAAGTGGCCCGTTATAATCTACGGCTAACGTGCACTCAAAACTGCCTAGCCCTGTTCTCGGCTCTACGACTGGCGCTTCCCCGACACTGCCTCCTCCAACGCGGTCGGAAAAGACGGCGTCGCCTCTGTTTTCACTTTCATTCCGGCAGTGACGACGCTGCTTTGACAGGGCGTACCGCGCGCGCGTACACGCTCCAAATGCACCCTTTCGCACTCACATAACGAAGCAGCAAAGGCGCTTCTCTCCATGGAACCTCCTCCCTGGCGTCCCGTCCGTGCTGCCAGCAGGCGTGTCGACCGCGATCCGGAGCTCGGACGCGCCGTCGCCCGCGAACCGTGCCAGCAGCCGCAGTAACACCCGCCTCGCTCGGCGCCAGCGACTACGGTCACCCGCACGGCTGCCGCCGCCGCCGCGGACGACGGGTGGAGGGGGAGAGAAGACTCCTCCTCTGCCAACTCGCGCCGCCGTTCCCGAAATATGTCACGGCTCCCGTTGCGAGGAAAAATCCGTCAGCGGCGGTTTCGTGGACGAAAACTCCAGATTGGTCGAAAAGACGGTTACGTCACACGTGGAGCGGCAGATTCGAAAAGCGATTAAGACATTTGGAAACAGGCGATTAAAAGGGAAAGGCAGATCTCTTGAAACACGGTGGGGAGATTGTGCTAGAAAAACTGGCCACCCTGTATACGCAATGCCTTATGACCTCGACCGTACCAGAAGCTTGGAAGAAAGGGGACATCAAGGACTTGAAAAATTGCAGAGCGATCAGCTGAGTATCCGTTGCCTACAGGGTATTCTTTCTTTATTTATTTATTTATTTATTTATTTATTTATTTATTTCGGAATGCTGCAGAGTCGCTTGATTCCAATTAGGAATGGACACAAAGAAAAAGTACATCAGCAAAACACATCGACGACGGTAATAAAAACCAAATACAGGAAATTTAGGCATGTAATACTGCAATAAAACAGTACAAATACAACTTAAAGCAAGCATTATCAGGTTTGTAATGAACACTTCAGCACTGCGGCTGTCGACAATATATTTTGGCAATTTATTCCAAGCGCGTATGGTTCTCAGAACAAAAAAAAAAGAATACTTAAAGATATTATTTAGAGGGCTGTATTCCTGGATCATTTTCCCGTTATCAAAACGCCAGCATATGCGCAGATTGTGACGGGCAATGCAATTGTGATTGTAAATTTGTATTATGTTCTTATATACTTAATGCAAGTATTTCAATCTGCATTCGGAACGTCTCTCGTTAAGTGTATAAACCCAAAGATAATCATTTCTTTCACGCTATCAGTGCGCGTGTGTCTGCTGCAAATAAATCTAGCCGCGGTTCTTTGAATTTCTCTAATTAGCCAGGGTTTATCTTTGTATAAAGGTTCCATAGACACGTCGCATACTGTAGACATGGACGGACCAACGCTTTATACGCTGCTAGTTTCACATGCATGGAGTTTTTGAAAGCTTGCGTCGAATAAACCAGAGAGATTCAAAGGCTTGGCGCAGACAGCAATAATGGGAAGATTCCAACTCAGATTGTGTGTAATAGTAACTCCGAGATATTTAACAGCCGATGATTCCTTAAGTACAGTGCAGTTTACAAAATAAAATTGTTGCAAAACGGTTTTGTTCTTGGATATGCGGAGGACTAAGCACTTGTCAGCGTTTAAAAACATGTTCCAATATGTGCACCAACATGAAACTTCAGCGAGGGTTTTGTTAAGTTTAGTTTGGTCGGCTACAGAATTAACCCAGGAGAACAGAACGCAGTCATCTGCGATAAGTTTTATCGTAAAATCACTGTGACTTTCACAATATTGTGATGCCCTCAATTAGGATCCAGCATTCATACGCGGGGGTCCACGCAGAGAGGAAAAGAGACACAGGATGCGCAAAACAAGGAAGCAAGACAAATCATAAAATAACTAGCCGGGCAACTGGTGCCTGTACGGCTCACCAAGAGTGCAGAGGTTCTGCTGGCAAGTCCTTCCAAGTCGGCGCACCCACGAAGCGATGTTTCACTCGGTGAAGGCTGAGGTAGTCTGCGACAGTAGTGACGGTTACGGGGAGGAAAAGCACTTGGTCGGTGGCACGGGAAGTGGACCAGGCTTCGTCCGGGACTCGATCGTTCTCGGCTTCGGGACGGAAGGTGTTCGACTGCTGTCGGATCTCTCCCACGGCGATTGTTTCCACCACTTGGAAGAGCTGAATGAGAAGGGGAGACCTCCCTTCCTGGTATCCCGTGCTTGCTCCTTTTTATCCCCTCGTCGAGGGTCGTCGCCATCCTTACTCTCCCACCGGACAGCGTGGAGCTGTCGACGTGGCATTTTCTCTCTCGCAACGGCGTCGCAGCCCTGGTGTGACGTGGCACTCCCTGACGTGGCACTCGGTTACGCTCGTCACAATATCATTATTTAAATAAGCAGTAAAATCGGTCCCATAACTGAACCTTGTGGTACCCCTGAGGTTACCGGCAGTGTCTCTGAGCAGTACTTGTCAACTTGGACGTGCTGATACCTGTTTTCTAGACGTGCTGGCAGCTATCTGAGACGTCATCTGTAGGCAAATTTTACAGCGAGATTTGTTGCATGGCGCACAGCCGGAGAACACTGGACGGGTGACTTTGGAAGAAGTTGAAAGATCTCGCAGGTTTTCAGCACGTCGGAATGCACCTCGTGGTGGTTCTTTAATGATGCCCTTTAAGCGGTCACTTTGCATCATGATATTATGCCTTCTTTGAATGCCTGTTGCGTTGGGAGCGGAGGCCCAGTAGGTAAAGACAAAATTAGTTTGTTGTTTGAAGCTACGTGCTTTTGTTTCGCACGGTAACTACTCGCGGTCACATGCACCTGAGTGCTTCACGGCGCTGTCAATTCCATTTGCCGGATACTTCTGTTCGGTAAGAACAGTGCAAAATTCTGCGCAATTCTTGTAAAACGCCGATGGCTCTTTTAATCGTACTCTATAAAAGCGGAAGACCTGACTGTAGGGAATGCTGACAGTAAGGATAGATAGATAGATAAATAGATAGATATACAGATTGATTGATTGATTGATTGATTGATTGATTGATTGATTGATTGATTGATTGATTGATTGATTGATTGATTGACTGACTGACAGGTAGACAGACAGACAGACAGACAGACAGACAGACAGACAGACAGACAGACAGACAGACAGACAGACAGACAGACAGACAGACAGACAGACAGACAGACAGACAGACAGACTTTGCAGCGGCGGCAGCAGCGGCAGCAGCGGGACAGCACGGCTTCCGTTGTCTCTCTTCTTCTATGCCTCGCAGATTGCCTATCGTCCGCCGGCCTCATCGATATATCGGCCACCCATGATCATCCCGTGACAAGCCACGAGCCCGCTTCTACGTCACGGTCTACGTCATCACCATACCGCGGTGCCAGCTCTACGTAAACCCGACGCAAGCACTGCGACGCTTCACTTGGCAGCGGCGGCAGCAGCGGGACAGCACGGCTTACGCTGTGTCTCTTATTCTATGCCTCGCAGGTTAGGCACTATGTGCGACTAAATTATTCACGTTGCTTTTTTTCTGCTGTTGCTATTGCCAAAGTCATTTTTTCTGTGTCTGTTTTTGCTGCAATGTCCCCTGAGGAACAAAAAATGCTGAAAGATTTGAAACAAGAAATTCGTGATATGCGCGCATCTCTGGAGAGAGAATTTAGGAAGGAAAATAGAGAGATTAAGAATAGCCTGAATCATATGAACAAAAGTGCTGAGGAAATGTGTACCACCATGAAAGATATTCAGAAAGAAAACGCTGAAATCAAGGCTGAGAACGCTTGCCTCACTTCAGAGTGCACACTACTGAAGAAGCGTGTACTGGAAGCTGAGCTCCGAATTGTACAACTAGACCAATATTCCAGAAATAAGAATCTGGAAATCAAAGCTGTTCCAACTTCACAGGCCAAAAACCTTTCTGCCATTCTGAAAAAAGTCGGAGAAGTTGTAGGTGAGCCTATTAGTGAAAATGATGTTGAGATCTGTCACAGAATTCCAACGAGGGATCCTGGGCAGTGTAACATTGTGGTACAGTTCCGCAGCCGATCAAAACGCGACGCTGTCCTCAACAAAACTCGAAAGAAGCGACTATCAGCCACTGATCTTGGCTACACACAGTCTTGTGCTGTGTTGTCAATGAACACCTGTGCTCTGAATTGAAAAAACTTTTGGGCATGACGATCGCGCGAAAAAGGGAAAAGAATTGGCGTTTCGTTTGGACGCGGGACGGGAAGATTTTCGCTAAGAAAAGTGAATCCTCCCGGTCACTGCAAATAATGCATGTTTCTGATCTGGAAAAAATTTACTAACCAAGGTTTCATGGCTACTAATGATGACGTCATGTTTGGAAGCGCTACGCACGCATCATATTTTGCGCCGCATGAAGTTGGCAGCCTGTAGGCCGAAAATAAGAACTGCCTATCTTTTATCCATCTTAATGCGCAGTCTGTCCGAAATAAAGACGAACAGATTCGTGCACTTATCGCTGCGTTTGGCTTTGCTCCTGACATATTAATGGTGACAGAAACATAACATCAATGTGAATCGGAAGTTCTTAAGTTACCTGGCTACACAACATTTTTTATGAATCGATCATGTCGAAGAGGAGGTGGCGTTCTGTTAATGGCAAAAAGCACACTCCGTTGCAACATTGTTGCATCTTTTTCTCTTGTTACGTTGGATTATGAAGTGCTTACTGTTCAGTGCAATGATAATGTTTTCTGCGTCCTATATCGACCACCAGGATCGAGCAAGCAGAACTTTCTGTCTTTTATGGAAAAATGCTTCTGCTGGGTGACTGATAATGGTTACCAGTTAATTCTGGCAGGGGACCTAAACATTGATTTCTTAAAGGCTTCTACTTCTCGGGGAGAACTTAGCAAGACAATCGAATCAAATGGTTTTGAAAATGTTATAAATATTCCGACTCGTATTTCTATAGATACATCGACATTAATTGACGTCTTCATAACCAACATCCACCATTCTAACATTTTATCTGGTGTTGTGAGTGCTCATATAAGTGATCACGTTCCAATATTTCTTTTGATGACCCAGTGTTCACCCTCAACATCCAAACACCGTTTAGCACAAATGGTTCGTGATGTGAATATGCAAAGCCTGAAGTATTTTCGTGAGGCAATATCGCTAATAGATTGGTCAGAACTGATGCGTACGTGCCAGTGATCCAGAAACTGCTTATGAATACTTTTTCGCTTGGTTTAAGGATACCTATGATAAATGCTTCAAATACAAAGTAGTTAAACCAGCACGTAAAGCCAAAAAACCATGGATAAATAAAAACTGTATCCGTGAAATTCGTGCCAAAAACCGCCTCTACAAGACTTTTATTGACACCAGGACTGAAAAAGCTTTGCATGAGTTTAAGGTGCAAAGGAACAAAACAAATAGTCTTTTGCGTAAAGAGGAGAGACGGTATTTGAATAATTTGTTCAATATTGACGTAATAAAGAAATCTGATGTTATCTGGAAGCGTATTAATGGTTTTCTTGGGCGAGGAGATAAGAACACGACTATAACAGAAATTACACTAGGTGATAAAGTTTCATCAAATGAGACGCTTGCAGCTACATTTAATAACTATTTGGTTTGGTTGGTTTATGGGGGTTTAACGTCCCAAAGCGACTCAGGCTATGAGAAACGCCGTAGTGAAGGGCTCCGGAAATTTCGACCACCTGGGGTTCTTTAACGTGCGCTGACATCGCACAGCACACGGGCCTCTAGAATTTCGCCTCCATCGAAATTCAACCGCCGCGGCCGGGATCGAACCCGCGTCTTTCGGGCCAGCAGCCGAGCGCCATAACCACTCAGCCACCGCGGCGGCTGTGTAACTATTTCACAACCTTAGTAAACAGTACTCATGATCCTAATTCTTTGAGTTATCTTCGCTGCAGGACTAAACAATCTGTATTTTTAGCGCCTACTACGGAAAATGAGGTATTCACTACTTTTATGTCCATCAAAAACAGCAGATGTGACGTCGAAGGATTCGAGATCATGCCAATTAAGCATGTCCTGGACTTGATTCTACCTGCATTAGTACACATAATCAACTTGATATGTTCCAGGGGCTCGTTCCCGAAAAGACTTCAGGTTGCGAAGGTAGTAGTTTTGTACAAAGGTGGTGATAAAAACGAACTGACAAACTACCGTCCAATATCTGTGTTGCCCATTATTTCTAAAGGTATAGAAAAACTAGTACATGCCCGCATGACATCGTTTCTGATCAAACACGACCTTATAACTAGTATGCAGTATGGCTTTGTGAAAGGGCAGTCGACAGAAACGGCCTTACTTACTCAAAAGGAAATTATATTGCAGTCGTTTGAACAGCAATTATGTATTCTGGGTATCTTTGTTGATTATTCGAAGGCGTTTGATTGTATAAATCATTCCACACTACTCAACAAACTTGAACATTATGGATTTCGTGGCGTATTTCTTGAATTATTACAGTCGTATCTGCAACACCGTGTGCAACAAGTGATCATAGAACGATATGTGTCTAATTTAAAGCCAGTTCACGCGGGAGTTCCACAAGGAAGTATTCTGGGGCCCCTGCTTTTTTGTATTTATATCAATGACTTAGTTACTATAGATAATAATGTGAAATTTATTATGTACGCGGACGACACAACTATTCTGGTTACCGCACCGAATTCCACAGAGGCTATCGGTATCGCAAATGAAGCACTAACAAAACTGTCCTCGTGGTCTACCGCAAATTCACTTAGTATAAATATTAAGAAAACAACAGCTGTTCTGTTCAGACCAAGAAATCGTAATGTCGCTACAGACCTAACATTACAACTTAATAATTCAATTATTCCGATTGTGCCCACTGTTAAATGTCTTGGGGTTGTATTCGAACAACATATGTAGTGGAATTTGTATGTGGATTTAGTCGCTGAGAAAATATCCCTTGTGAGTGGAATTTTATGCAGGTTAGGACATTTTCTCCCTAAAAGCATCAAACTTCTCCTATACAAATCCTTGCTTCTCAGCCAAATTCATTATTGCCATCTTGTTTGGGGTACTACGACACTTTCTAATATCACCACATTACACAGAATACAAAAAAAAGACCGTCCGTAGTATTCTGGACGTTCCCCACGACACACATACGCACCCACTTTTCAAAAAACTGAATTTACTTCCTATACCTGATATTTATGAGCAAACACTAATTCATCGATATAAGACAGGTATTAAAAGAAATAATAGCACGTTAAATACTATACCGAACTTAAAACGTAGAGATAGG
>NC_135497.1:494360448-494480448 GCF_052857255.1 Amblyomma americanum | reverse complement strand
TAGAAGTAAGTAAGTAAGTAAGTAAGTAAGTAAGTAAGTACTAATCCAGCTTTCTCGAGCGAAAATTTTGAAAATAGAAAAATTGTAAGACACGTTTCTGGAAATATTGAAGGCAATGGTCCATTATTCTGATATGTAGCAAAATTCGAGGGGCACTTTGAACTCTCCAAACTGCGTGAGGCGAAAGCCTTTTCGCGCGACTTTGGCTGTTACTATTGCTGCCTCTGTGAATTACCATTAAACAGGAAGCATTGGTATCATTCTTTTTATTTTTCGGCTGAACCACTTGACGCTTACTCTTGTTGACGTTGCTTATATGAACCTATATTCTTCTGCTTTTTTTTATTTTTTCGACTGAGCCACTTGGCCCTCAAGCGTGGCCCGCATGGAGCGTTTTTCCGGGCGATTCGTAGGCGTCGACGGCAGCGGAGCGTTTTTTTTTTTGCCGCGGGAGAGGACGTTTTTGCCAAGTCGTCGGGTTCGGAATTGAACCAGGGCCTTTGGCGCTTGAGGCGGAGACGCTACCACTCCACCAGGACGGCTCAAGTAGCAACTATCAATAAAGGCGCTACTAGTGAATGCACTCTTCCGATGCAGAAATCTCCGCGCTTTCGCTACGTATATCCTGGCCTAACAGAGTTAGGCCATCAGCAATTTTTCTAAACTGCCTTGTACCTTGTCTCCCGTCCCTAAAAAACGATTTCCGTTAAGTATTTTGAAGTTGACTGGCACAGCCGGGAATGTTTCGCCGGGCGAGCGTGCGAAGACACAAGTGCTGCCTTGTTCGATTACCGACCATCGTGCCATCATAGTTTTTCATCGACCGCGGCGATCATCTGACAAGCCTTAACAGGCTCCTTCAAAGGTTAACTAGCACTTGAAGCGGCACTTGGAGTTCCTCTGCTGTTCGGCGCTTGTAAATCGAGGCGCGTCAAAAACAAAACCACGGGGCACGCAAAGCTCATAGACGCGAAGTGCCTTAAAAAATCGAAACTCTCCTGGCCGCCTGTGGCGCCGCCAAGCATCCGTTTTCTTTGCTTCCAACATTCAGGTTGCCTTTTATCTGCCTTCTTTGTGTGATAAAAGTGCACTATAGATTTTGAAACAAAACTTACTTCAATATTGAATCGCGCAATCTTCCTTTGTCAGCATCAGAGATTCGTGCCCCATGTAGGAAGAAAATTCCTCCAAGGTGGTGGCTCTTGTCTTACGACGTCACCACGCTTGTACTTGCGAGTTTGGCCTGTGGCGGCGATACCTGTATTTTGGTTCTTGCTATTTTCTACCTTACGAGAGCTTTGTTTTCAGTAAGAGCGGCGTTTTTGTGATCAGGAGCTGGTATTCTATCGCTACAAGCCAACCTCAATTTCTTCTCAGTGTCCCTTTAAGTGCCAACTCCAAGGGCCCTTCTTGGGCCTACGCACTCAGCGTCGGCGCTCTTGGCGTACGCCAGAACCGGTCTGCGCATGCCCAGTACAGGAGACGCCAGCAAACCTCGGCGAGGCGCCGATATCTGACCGTGCTAGATATCGGCGCCAGCGCACGGGCGCTCGGGTGCGCGTTGGAAGCGGGGTTTGGTTTACAACAATACTAGGACCGCAGGGCTCTCGGTGGCTCTTTTCTTCATGGCTTCAAGCTATTTCGGGTTCCCCGAACTTTTCTTCGCGGTTTAAGTTGTCCTTTCATCGCCCCGAATCCCTTCTCTTCACGGCTTGAAATTCTCTCGGTCGGCTCGAACGGGGAAGAGGGGAAGAGCGCCTGCGCCACGAACATGGAGATGCGTCTCTTTCCGACGCCCGTTCCGGCGCACGCCAAGAGCGCCGACGCTGGGCACGTACGCTCAGGAAGGGTCCTTGGAGTTGGCACTTATCTTTTTCTGTATCCCCCGCGCGCGCAGTCTCTCGCGCTGCGACGCTAGCTCCCTCTCTTGTTAGTTAACCAAGGCGAGTCACGTGGCACGCCCCTCTTAGAGCGTAGCCGTGGGAGAGTACACCGCGGGACGGGAAAGCAAACCGCAAGGGGAAACTGCGGGGCTGAGTCCCCACAGAATTCCTGTTTTAAAGCACTACTTCTTAGGGTGAAGATTCTCGGGAAGGCGTAGTTTCTGCAGTCCTGGAGGTGCACGAGGCAAACATGAAACGCGGATGCCGCACACTCTCTCCGTCGCCGTGATGTAATACGCCGCTGACAATCTAATGCAGGGTTTGACGGAACGCCGTCTGGTCGGGTAGTAACATGGTTGAACAGGTCTTGGGTCACTGACCAATTGTTAAAAAACAGTTAGATGACGTTTCGGAACTCCTACGGGTTCCCTGTTCACAATGAGGAACCGGCCGAGTAAGAAGGAGCTTAAAGGGACTATGCAAAGAATTCAAAGTCGCTTGTAAATGTTTTCTATTGGCGCGTGCTCATGGGAGCGCGCCGACGATGAAGACGAAGTGTGCGTGTGCTGGTGGAAAAAGACGAAGTGTGTGTGTGGTTCGGACAGCCATCTTGTGAGTTCCCTGCTGTCAGCCATAGCTGCCGCGTCTCCGTTGCCAGCCATAGGTGCCGCGTCAGTCCTGCGCGTCGCAGCTGGAGCCCTGGTCCTAGGGGATAACGGACCGTACTCTGGTGACTGACCTTGGATTCGGCGGCTCGTACTGCGATGAATCGGAGTCAAATCTGTGTTCATAGAGAGCCTTCGGGGCACGTAGATGTTGGAAAGTACCCCGCACCTCCACCAAAAAATGTAACGAAGACAGGACCGGCACAGATCACGGTCTCAGCGAAGTCCAGCAATATGTGAGGACCTGCCGTGACTGCCAGCTACGAAAGACACCACCAGTTAAACCCGCAGGGCTTCTCCAGCCCATCTCACCGCCTACAACACCTTTCCAACAAGTGGGCATGGAATTGCTGGGCCCATTCCCATTGTCTTCCTCTGGGAACAAATGGATTGTTGTGGTGACGGACTACTTAACGCGGTACGCCGAGACACAGGCGCTTCCCCACGCTAGTGCTGCAGAAGTGGCTTAGTTTTTATGACATCAATCGTCTTGCGTCACGGTGCGCCATCAGTCGTCATCACGGACCGTGGAACCGCCTTTACGGCGGCATTAATGCAATCTCTCTTCGAACTCACCCACACCAGTCACCGGAAGACAACAGCCTATCATCCCCAAACAAACGGCTTGACTGAACGCCTCAACCGGACGCTTGCAGATATGCTTGCTATGTATGTCGACGTTGAGCATCGTACGTGGGACGAAGTTCTTCCTTATGCAACCTTCGCCTACAATACGGCAGAACAGGAGACTACCCGTCTTACACCTTTCCAGCTGGTCTACGGACGGTGTGTCACTACCATACTGGATGCTATGCTACCCGCTGCTCACAACGACGGAGACATCGGCCCCTACGCTGACGTTGACACATTCGTCCAGCGGGCTGAAGAAGCCCGCCAACATCGCAAGGTGCCGGATTCGACATCAACAACAACTCGACGCTGGTCGCTACAACCTCCGACACCGATGCGTTCGGTACGAGCCCGGCGACTCTGTATGGGTATGGACACCTGTGCGCCGCCGCGGACTCTCCGAAAAGCTCCTCCGACGCTACTTCGGTCCGTACGAGGTGGTTCGTCGTATAAGTGATGTCACATACGAAGTTTTTCCGCGGGACACGACCTCCTCACCACGTCGGCGCCATCCGACCGAGACTGTCCACGTGGTGCGCATGAAGACCTACCATGACAGGCTGCAACCCGCCGCTTTACCAGCTAAGCAGCTCTCTGTATTCTCTGCCGTCCGCCGTCTATACCGAACATTACCTTTGCTGTCCGTGTTCGTTTCCGGCGTCGGGCCGCCGCCTTGATGGAGGGGGTAATGGCGCGTGCTCATGGGAGCGCGCCGACGATGAAGACGAAGTGTGCGTGTGCCGGTGGAAAAAGACGAAGTGTGTGTGTGGTTCGGACAGCCATCTTGTGAGTTCCCTGCTGTGCGCTGGACTTCGCTGAGACCGTGATCTGTGCCGGTCCTGTCTTCGTTACACTATGTTTAGAAATGATGCTAATAAGCATTCACACCAAGCATAAGTCTTCAGAACTGAGCCGGCAATTTATTATAACTTTTTAAAAAACGTGTTTTTTTTTAATTCGTGGGCCGATTGGTGTGCTCGTAGTGACCAATTTTGGAACTAAAATCGTGGAAGAAAGACGTCACTGTACCATGACGTCGCCAGGCCACCACACGCTGTCATTCTTTGGAGCCACGGCAGCCACGACGTCACGGGCACACTTCCGGTAGCCGTGAAAATCGTCTGCTCGTGCCGCCGCGCGACCCTCTCTGGCAATCGCGGGCCAGGGCATTGCCTTCGCGCATATGGTTTCAATTTCCCTCTGCCGCCTCCTTCTGACGGGAGTTCCGGAGCCACTCGCACGGCTCTTCATGGGCACGCATAGGGCTCGTTGCCCATCACGGCCGTAAGAGCGGGCAGTCGCACCTCGAGGTCCGGGTTTATTACTGCTAACTACAACAGACGACAAGCAAAGAAACCCGACGAGCGCCGCAATCCAGGAAGGCGAAGAGAGACCGGAGAGATGCCGCCACGCCGCCGATGCTGCTGCTGGGGGACTACGAGCGACAACCGAAAGTTGCAAAGCGAACGTCATCTGATGACGTATTCAAAGGCGGGGCCCAGTCCTGTTTTGTTTATTTTTGTCTGGTGCCCAGCGTGTACGAGTTAAGGGGGAGAGGAGGAGCGTAATTTTTAATCGTCTATACCTTCGTTGTTATTGATGCTAGCTTAAATATCCTTGCGTTGGGGTGACGAGTGATGATATGCCTATCTCTGTCTGCTTGACGTAATCTCAATTATTTTATAGCATAGTCCCTTTAAGACGCTTTGAAAAGTCGACGTAATTATTTTGCGGAAGCCGGGTGAATTTTCCCTTTAGTCCTGCTGATAGTGTTCGCCCAGCAAGCAACGTACCTCCCCATGTGCGCCCAGAAAGGGTGGAATGTCCCAGTCCCAGTACAACATTTATCGAACATTTTCAGGCCGTAGAGGTTGGACACAGAAACACAAGCAAAATGGCAGGGTGCCCACTAATGGTCTAGAAACGTTTTTTTTCGAGGGAGTAAAGCAGAAACAAACACGAATTATAGCATTTTGGTCCCAAAAAGGTAACTGGGGAGAACGTTTTTTGGGACCAATGCTTTTCAACAAAAAATACAAATTGACTCCTCGCTCCCTTTTCTCTCTTCCTCGCGCCAAAAGCTAAGGGAAGAGAAGGTTTTGCTATTGCACTCGCCGTTTTGAGAGATCGAACAATTTCGTTCGAACAGCAGAAGGGAGCGCAGTTAACCCCGCATCTCTCTCTCGTGGGCCGTCGGCTCCATGCTGCAGGCAGGAGACGGCGGTCTGCCTTTTCATCGCTCCGCCGGAAGTGGCAGTCACCAACGTGCCCGTCTTCTATAGTGTTTCCAACTTCAACACTGTGCGGCAGTCCCTGCAGGCATCTCCAACTACCAGCAGTCCTCGTTGCGCCGCTGCCAAGCAGAAGCGCAGTAATGGCCTCCCGTCGCTCGCCCGGCTTCCTCGCTGGACGGAAGCCATCTTGCGCACATGTATTCGCGCAGCCCCAGCGCACGGCAGCTCTTGCTCTCATCACTGGGCCGTCGTGAACTTCGTAGCTACGGATTCATGGCAGCGTTCCCGCGCACCTCGGCGTGCCCACATAATTCCTTTTGGAACTGATGCAGCGGCGCGCGGCGCATCGCAAGTCTTGCGCAGCTTCACGGCCCCACACCATAATGGCGCACTTACAGGTGTCGTTCGCGGCAGCGGATTTCAAGGCAATGCGCGACTCCTAGCGCGCACTCTGCATCCCTCAGCGCCTCCAACGACTATGGCGTGTTATTGGTGGCAGCGTGGCCGTCCACTGCGGTCATAGGCGTGAGAGATCTTCGGAGGCCCACCAGACTCTTCCTGCGAGTG
The DNA here is from genome assembly GCF_052857255.1 of Amblyomma americanum. NCBI lineage: Eukaryota > Metazoa > Arthropoda > Arachnida > Ixodida > Ixodidae > Amblyomma > Amblyomma americanum. The sequence goes on along the minus strand of NC_135497.1, from coordinate 494,474,469 downwards.
CCCATGGATTATCCTGCTCTATCTACATTGCAGTCCTGTCGCAGCAGATTAGTTTGTGTTGTGTTCGCGTCGCTGACTCCCAACCCACCCCCACCGGATTACTTGTGCCTTGATGACCTTGATCTCGCCTCCCACGCCTTATTGTGATGCACGCGCGGTCTGCTGTACCATGGCTGCGGCGCGTCAGGGCTCCTATCTCAAGACAACCCCCTTCCCATCTGGCTCCAAGCAGTTTTATCTCCGCACTTAGTCACAAGAAAATAAAACGAGGGTGTAACGAGGATGTAACGTGTATGTTTGAGTGTTCGCTGTTCCGTGAGAAGGCGCAGGACAGGAGGCAGCGTTGAATTCATATATATACTTGCAGCATTTTATTTCATTCCCGGGTTTCCGTTGGCATTTTCGCCTCGTAGAATTATTTTTGTTCCTGTTTTGATAACACGCTCGAACTTACCCCTATAATACAGACGCCTTTCAACGCAGCAAGCAATCTGGACTACGTGGACACCAAATTTCGCCAGGTGGGCCCAAGTTTGCTAGTTATACGGCCGATTTACACCCGGGCGACGCAGTTTGGCCTAACACTGGATAGCAGTCTCGTCGGGTAACCTGCTGCTTTCAGCCGACTGTTCTGGGCATCAAAACTGCCTTGAACTTCATGATGACAGGATCTCGTCAATGCGGCTCTCATTGCTGCTTTTGTTCCGGACTAGAAGGTCTAGAAGAACTAGGACTAGAAATAACGAGTGAACTCCCAGAAAACAGCGTTATGCGATTTCTTGACTCGACACTAACCTTTCTAGGCGCTCACATATGCTGGCGGTACGGACCACGAAGCTAGAAGGGACTGCTCACCTATACATCTGCGCATCCCAAGGTCATTAAGCGGGGTAGAAAAAAACAGCAATGAGAGCCGCATTGACGAGATCCTGTCAGCATGAAGTTCAAGGCAGTTTTGACACCCAGAACCGTCGGCTGAAAGCAGCAGGTTACCCGACGAGACTGCTATCCAGAGTCGCAGAAGGGATTCTGCAAGCACATAAAGGCAGAGAATATGTCACAACAACATCAGAAGAAAGGAAGCCGTGCGCGGTCATTTCTTACATTCATGGCATTCCTCACAATCTCAAAAAGGTAGGCGCAAGAGCTGCCGTAAAAGGGCTCATGTCAGCACCCAACATGTAAAGAAGCCTGCGCGCCAGAGTCAACAGCGAGCAAAAAAAGCAATGAAAGAAAAACCACCAGACAAAACATGTATTTTGTGTGAAAAGCGTGGTTTATGAAATACCTCTGTGATGCGGACGCACCTACATCGGTTAAACAGGGCGCTGTTTGAATGAACGGCTCAAGAGCACAAAAAATTCCTAACGGGCGCCATCAGCAGCGAATTAGCAACACATTGCAGAGAGCATGAATGTGCTTCTCAGCTTAGCAACACAATTGTCATCAAGTCACATTTTGATCAACGGACCAGGGAGATTGCAGAAGCCTTCAACGTCCGACAAAAGAGCGATGTATTCGTCAGCATACCTTCAATAGCGCTTCGTGGGAGAGAAATTGATTATCTGCGTGCGATGTCTTAATATTTTACCACGTGTACATCTTATGCGCTTTTAATGCTTCATTCCTTTCCTTCTTATACGAGCGAGATGTATATATTCGACGAACGTGCATTAAAAACCTGGTTGTTAGTCAGTGCCGTTTCCCACCTCTCTTTGTCTCGTGCTGCGCTGCTCCCATCAAAAGATCATGCACCAACCAGCCCAACTTGTCACCTTGTTAAAGCACATGTCATGTAAACAGGTAAGCACGAATGGCCGAGCAAGCATGCAGTCACGCAAGTGGACAGGTGTATTACACCACCTGTAACGTAAGCATGTGCCTGAAATTTGTCACGTATGTGCCCGTAGATGCGTGAAGTGTGCATGAAAAAGAAGAAATAATTTTATAGTGCAAGAGCCGAGAAATCGAGCATTAACATTTTGGGGCTTTCCCTGGGACGCACAACTTTTTGGACATGGTTAGTTGTGGGGACGTTTTTTGGATGTGTTCGGAAAAATGAGCACCTCCTGGGGAGATTCCAAATGTCCTGATGGGCTATTTTTGGGAAATGTTGAGGAGGTTTTCTGCTTGTTGGGATGGTGGCTGCACATCGCTCCAGTGAAAAATCTCCATCCGCGTAAATACGTTCCTTATATCAAGAGAATTGACTTCACACCATCCGAGGAAGCTTCCAAAGCTCATTTGTCTGTATGATCAGTGATTCCAGGCGCAGCCGTGCTGGGAGGCTTCTTTCGGTAGCAACGATTTATACGCCATTCCAAGCGATTTCATGCCCTTTTTCCGCGTGTTCTGCCACAGCGTTTGACGGGGCCCGGTTCTTGGCGACATCACTGCGGTGCTCTTTTAGCCGCCTTGACAAAGACCCCGTCTCACCGATGTAGACGGAGTCGCAATCATCACAAGGTATATACGATACCCGAGAACTTTGAACAGGGCAAATCATCTTTCACATTAACAAGAGCCCCGCACAATTTGCTGGTAGGCACTTGGGTAATATGCACATTGTGCTTCTTGAAGACACGTTCCAAGGTTTCAGTTATGCCTGGGATGTACGGAATGACCACGCGTTTTGGACGAGATGACGACGTTGCATTTTGTGTGGGTTGCGGCTGCGAATGCTTGTCGAACTGACGTCTTCGCACCCTTTCAATACTTTTTCGGATATCCGTTCTTTTGCAAGTCCTTCCTTATTCAAGCTCCTGATTGAGGGTGGGCTCATCGGAACACGTAATGACTGCCCGGCTCACAAGTGAAGCCACGACCGAGCTTTTATGAGCTAATGAGTGCACCGATTTAAAATAAAGGTGCCTCCCAGAGCGGGTGGGCTTCCTGTACTCGCTTAACTTTAAGCCGGAGGGCAAGCGTGTTACAAGGGCATCCAGAAATGTAATGTTTCCGTTCTCTTCTTTTTCTGCAGTAAATCTAATTAAGGCTCCTATACTGTTCAGGTGATCCAGGAAGCGTTGCACTTGTCCCTTGTTGACGATGCAGAAGCAATCCGCTGACAATGCTGACAACCGCTGAATATGCTATGCCGAAAAATGCGCTGTCCGATCTCAAAAAGTTTATTTTTAAAACTGTGTAAAGTCTTAGGTGAAACACGCTTTGTATATAGCGCGCTAACAAAGGGCAGTGGCCGGGCCGTGCGGATGGCCACCGGTCCAACGGGAACCATGGTACCGCAGTCAACCCTTTCATTATCAGCCCCGAGTCTGTCGGATGATCAGTGTAGAGTAAGCACGTGGAAATTATACCTAGTAAGGCACCTGCTCGCAAAACTCTCCTCTCTAGGCATTCCTGATAACCTAATAACCTGGACTGATCATTATTTTAAATGGGCGCATGCAATTCACTTCATGCAATGGTTACCGCTCATCCCTTTAGCGATGTATAATCAGGTGTCCCTCAGGCCGCTGGCTTATCACCACTGCTATTTCCCATTTACATCAACGATCTTCCACCAAATTAATATACAGCCCCTTCCGTCCTCCCACTGATAGTCACCTACTACAAAAAGACATTGACACAATGGCCACATGGTGCGACACATGGTTCATGCCTTTAAACATGAACAAATGCCAACTGTTGTCGTTCTCTGGCAAACGTGCTGAAATTCATCATTCATACAATATTAACTGAGTCCTGATTGCTCCGACAACGTCATATAAGTACCTTGGATTACATCTGACATCCTCACTATCTTGGGTAAACCATGTCCAAACAATGCGTTCCGATGCCTCCCGTGTCTTAGGTTATCTCCGACGCAACCTGAAGTCAGCATCTCCCGAAGTAAAAAAAAAACTTGCTTACCTAACATTTGTTCGTCCCAGCTTGAATATTCATCATCCGTCTGGAATCTCTCTTAAGCCTTAGTTCACTACCGAACTTGAGGTCACACAAAACCGCGCAACCCGTTTTATCACCTCTGAATACACAAAAGAAATTAGCATCACTGCACTCGAACGTTCCATCTCCCTCCTCACCCTTGATTCACGCCTCAACGTCTCACGCCTTTGCTTACTGCACAGCTTTTTCTAACATCCGATGTCAAAGTACCCCATGCTGAAACCACCGATCAGAACTCCCAGTCGCCTTAGCCACAGCCACCCCAAAGCCAGCATCAAGAGCCGTACTTTAGCAATGAGCAGTTCTTTTTTTCTGGAGGCAATAACCCAGTGGAATGCCCTGCCCAACGAAATAGTTTCATGCAACGATCGCAAACAATTTCGCGCGAAACCCGTCAGCAGTCATTTTGAGAACACGTGAATCTTTTGTTGGCCTGTATTTTTTCCTGTATTTTTCTGCATTTTTTGCTTACCTTATTTGCAATCACTTTGTCATATTTACTTAGTTTTTAGCATTTAAAGTTAGTGTTGCATTCATTGTTCATATATGTTTTCACCATGCATGCATTTACACAAAACCAATTGTAAGCCCCTCCATATGTGATGCCCTCGGGCCTTTAAGGATGAAATAAATGACAATGAAATCAAATGTTGAATTCCCAAGTTCTAAGCCTTCTTTCCCGGAACAACGTTAGTGAGGTTTCAAAGAACTGGCTGCAGAGGAAAAAATTCTTCTACGAAATTCCACTGTCAAATCAAAGCCTGTTGGCGGCGTTCGTGTGGATTTTTTTCCATTCACACTGTGAGCAGTCCAGTACAGTCGTATCTTCTATTTTTCTATTTTCCCTGAAATTGCGGTATAGGAAAGCGATACACTCGCCGCGGTGGCTCAGTGGTTAGGGCGCTCGGTTACTGATCCGGAGTTCCCGGGTTCGAATCCGACCGCGCCGGCTGCGTTTCGATGGCGGCGAAACGCTAAAGCGCCCGTGTGCTTTGCGATGACAGGGCACGTTAAAGATCCCGGAGCCCTCCACTACGCCACCTCTTACTTCCTTTCTTATTTCACTCCATCCTTTATCCCTTCCGTTACGGCGCGGTTCAGGTGTCCGCGGATATGTGAGACAGATTCTGCGCCGTTTCCTTTCCCCCAAAACCAATTTTCATTTTAATTTCAGGGTAACTCATTTCAGGAAACTCATTTTCAGGAAAACTTGCATCATATGATATATCAACCAAAGTAAGCCAGCTCAGGCCAAATAAGAGCATAGAAAGGCAAGATAAGCCATGCGAAACCAGGGCTAATGGTGCTAGTGCACGATAATTCTTGGTTAACCCCAAGCTAAACCGCCCGTGATCTTTTGCTTGAGCGGCTACGCGTTACTCAAACGCGGAGTGTCAATTCCCTACCATGCCACCAAGAAATTTGGTTCCTAAAATCAGGCGCGCGGTTACGTGACTAGAGGTCTCACCAGGGACAGAAATAAACCAAGAGATGTTCGTGTTATTTGGGGAGCAGTACAACTTTTTATTTTTTTAGCACATCGTATATTGTAAGGTGGAGCGATGATTAAGACCAAGGTGGTTAAGCTGCTGTTTTATTTCCATGGTAAGACTACACTGATCGGCTTTGCCCACCACACTGCGGCACCGCTTAAATGAAAATAATAATAATAACAATAATAATAATAATAATAATTGGTTTTTGGGTAAAGGAAATAGCGCAGTATCTGTCTCATATATCGTTGGACACCTGAACCGCGCCGTAAGAGAAGGGTTAAATGAGCGAGTGAAAGAAGAAAAGAAGAAAGAGGTGCCGCAGTGGAGGGCTCCGGAATAATATCGACCACCTGGGGATCTTTAACGTGCACTGACATCGCACAGCACATGGGCGCCTTAGCGTTTTTCCTCCATAAAAACGCAGCCACCGCGGTCGGGTTCGAACCCGGAATTCCCAGGTTAATATTATTATTATTTGGACAGTGTTGGAGGTGCTGGGTTAGTGGTGCACCACCCAGTACCTCCACCAAGATGTCACGCGTGAATGCGGGAGAGCACTGATCACAAGAAACAGCGGCGGGCTTCGGCAAACGTCTTGACCACAGCTCCAGATCGCTTCTTCTTTTGAGGCGGCGCGTGCTAGCGCAATGCACCTCGTCACTGCCAATATGTCACGCGTGAATGCAGGAGATCACTGATCACAAGAGACAGCGGCCGGCTTCGACGAACGTCTTGACCACAGCTTCAGATCTTCTTCTTTACCTCAGCTCCAGATCACTTCTTCTTCCTCTTCTTTTTCTTTTGAGGCGGCGCGAGCTAACGGAATGCACCATGTCAATATTCATATCGTGATCTGAATCATGAGTCCGGGCACACATTCGGATCATGATCTGAGTCATTGTGAGTCCGCGCTCACATTCAGATCATGGTCAGAGTCGTGAGTCCGGACTCCTGTTCTGATCGCAATGTCAGTCATGAGTTCGGGCTCACATTAAGATCATGATCTGAGTCTTGGTAAGTCCGGGCTGACATTCAGATCATTATCAGTCGTGGTCAGTCCGGTCGAGTTTCCTGTGCACTCGAAATACTTATTAAACTTCAGATCTAGATGATAACGCAAATCAATTTCATTGTTTACTGATATGTAATTTATGTGGTGTCGCACTCTAGATCAATGAAACACCAGAAAAGTTTATTGGCCGCCGCGCTTGGTCGCGGGTGATATTTCCTGTGTCTGGCGATAACGCGCTTGCTGTAGTTCTCCTTTTTCTGTTTCTTAATTAGTTACAAAACGCATGCAGCGGCCTCAGATCTTTGCGTCCCTTGAGGGGCAGCTACAGGCATCTCAGGCGGGCCTGCCTACAGGCCAGCTGCAGTTTAGAGCTCATTGCATCGCAGTGTTACCTTTTTTTTTGCATTGTAACTTTAAGTAAGTCAGTAGGTCTGAACTCTACCCAGTTTTGTTACGCATAAGACCATATTTTTGACTTTTAATTCTTTCTTTTTTATGCAAACAATGTCTCAAAACATACTCTGTCTGGACGCATGGTCAGCAGGCTAGACCATATCTGGCAGAAAGGAATTCATGCATGCTAATTTCGAAATTAAACGCGGATTTATTTTTGTTTAATTATTCCGGGTCATACTGTAGTAATGGAAACGCGAAAATTAGCCTTAGTTTAAGCGCGGCACGAAATCGACCAAATCCTGAACCAAACGGAGAAAGACGACATAAAGACAAACGTCATAAAGAGAAAGAGAAAGACGACATAAAGACAAACGCGGGCAAATATTTCTCGCAAACCATTTATTTGCTCACCTCTGATGTTCCTCAGTGACTGGCATATCTTTAAATTGTCATAGTAGGGCGCAAAGTGGCCGAAAGAAAGCAATGGTGTGAAAGGTGTGGGACGGTCGATGGAAGGTTTTTTTTTCTTCTGGTTAGGGATCGTTTGAATGTGCCAATATTCGAGTAAGAGCCTTTTTTTGGTAATTTGCTATGGCCCCGAGGATGGTGCTTTCGTCAAAGTTCATGGTCTATGGTCTGAGTACTCGGAATGTTCGGCTATGCAATTGTTCTCACTTTCGAAGTCGCGAACGTCCATTTTGTGTTGCCACATAAACAAGTTGCAGAATATTGAGCACGCTCCGAATGAAAACCCTCGGTCACAGACGAAATGTTCACAGCCTTCTTCGAAAAGAGTGGGGAGGTGCCTCTTTAGCTGTATGAAAGGGAAGTTGTTGAGAGTACACAGGAGAGAAGCCCAGAAAGCTTTCCAGTCAATATCACTTTACGAGGCCCAGTGATATTCAACGCTAGTACCGCACCTTGCGAGAGAGATCACAGCATTTTTGCATGGAGACCTCCTGCCGCACTGGCGTGCTGGAGGCGTCGCTGCATTCCATGTCACCCTGAGCGCGTCGTGGCTCCTTGCTTGCTACGCGTCCCAGGAACAGGGTGATTGACTGTTTCGCTAGAGGAAGACGGCAATAAACGTGTCTTTTGAAACTAACGCACTACTTGGCTTGTGCGAAAACGGGACCGTAGCCAGAAAGCCGTGCACACTAAACACAAATCAACCCAGATGGGTGTTTTTGGCTTGTCCTCTAGCGTCCTCCCAAAATCGAGGTTCGATATACACCGTTAGACTTGGAGTAGATTTCAGCACAAAAAATACGGACTTACGGTTGGCGAAGGGAGCAGATTGGGTGTAAATTTTTACACCAAAAAATACGAAGCACTTGCGGTTGACAATGGGAGTATATTTGGTGTAGATTTTACACCAAAAAATACGATGCACTTCCGGTTTGCATGGGAGGCTTCAACTGCGGCGATACGGTGAGCGGTGGCTGGGGTGTCGTGTTTATGCAGGCGCCGATTTTGCAACGCCGGCATCTAGGAGCAGGTGATGACAGCGGTCCGTTTTTCTATATTGCATTTTTGCTCTTTCTTACAGGGCTACTAGAACTGCTAACTATATGGGCGGAACGGTGCTAGTTAGTTAATCACAATAATCAGGTTCGAATGCGCTTTGTAATCATGAGCAAAGCCCAATCGAACTTTAATTTTGAGATATAACAACCAGCCCCGTTCCATCCATGCCGTTACGAAGTAGTAATGTAAGGAACAGGGCAAGAACGCTTGATACAAACTGCATCGGACCGCTGTCTTCAGGTCCTTCTGGATGCCTGCGTTGCCCGATCGTGGTGCCATGCATACACACGACGTCCCAGTCACGTCGCAGCGTACTGCCGTACATCGCGGAAACAAAACGAGACCAGCGGTGGCGGCAAGGAAACGTCTTTAATCTGACTCCGCTGAGTATACGGCACTTCTGTAAAAAATACAAGAACCATGGCTCCGGCGTTAGCCGAAAGTATCTTGACGGGGTGGTTCGCAATGGGCAAGAAAAGCAGAGTTGGGGAGACGACAGGCAATGAAACTGAAAACAAGACCGTGGTAACGGATCTACGTGCCAAATTCCTGCAACACATTTTTCTTCTCGTAAAAGTATACCATCTCTTCACTGTGGTCCCAAAACCGAATCCCTGAAGTTAAAGAACCTGAATGGTGCACAAGCCACTTGCGGGCAGCTCCACATTGGACAAATGTTTGCCATCTCTCTGCCTTTAGAAGTTTTTAAAAAGAATGCATTTGTATATTGTATCCTTAAAATCCGTTCATTACTGTTACTTATTTTTGCAGTCCATAATGGACCTTTTTAAACAAAATTTTGAATTCCGTGCTCCACTCGCGCATTGAAAATATTTTTCGAGCACTATTTTCATCCAGTCTATAAGTCCTCAAAGTCGATAAAAGCAGGATTCGCAGTAAGGATTACACAAAAACTTTGCATATGGCTTGTGCTCCGTGGTTTTATTTTCGAACAAAAATATAGTTCTTGGATTTTACCTCAGTAGTGCAAGGTAGCTGTGTAAGTTTGTTAGACATTTTTTTTTCGAGACTGCAGTTTTAAGCACTTTACAGAACATTGTTACTAGCACGTCCTCAAAACACTGTTCGCAATTTAACTTGTGCATGCGACTTACATTCATTCCATTGGATGTTCGAAAATACTGAATTACACAGACCACTGCTACAAAGAGCACTGGATTATCACAAATGTCAGTTACTAACCTACACACATATCTGAAATATTAACACCAGCAGCATTAAAAGGCTGCTTAACCTGTCACGCTTATTCAATTGAAAAGAAATTGAAGAGCCTGCGATAAGTAAAGAAAAGGTCACAAAGACCTGTAAATTACAATTTTATTTTTTAAATGGATGACAATAAACAACATTTGAAACCCCAATTCTTGACAGGTATTAGAGATAAGGACTAACTTGAAATCAGCACCTAAAAGTAATCAAAACGATACAATAGCAAATCTTGAAAAACAATGCAGAGTTGACTTGAAAACTTCGCTACACCACTTCAGGCTAACTGGTGCTGTCAGATAAGATTAGCTAAAAAATGTTATGCACCAGACAATTCCCAGTGGCTAATTCCAAGTGGCTAACTTCAATATGCAGATTGCAAACTACAGTAAAAGAAATACTAAACAGACATCCTAAAACAGCCCACTAAATCTAAAGTAAAATATCACAGGTATCCAACCTTTAATGTTAGTGTTTGTTCTTGAGAAACACATAAGATGAACATAACCTTAGAAAACGTATACAATACATTCAATTTAACACAATCACATAAAAAGAACACAAAACAAAACTTTACACTCAATATAGAGAAAGTTTATGTCCCCACAGAAGCGATGAGTCCCCACAGAAGCGATGAATCCCATGAGAAGCGATGAATCCCCACAGAAGCGACGAGGTTTTCACTACAGGGTGATGGCCAATGAACAGGAAAACTGCGCCTTGATAGGTGAGGAGGCATGCTGTAAGTGCTTGGTCCTGCAAAATTAAAAACGAAATATCACTGACATTTCTAACACTTGTAGAAGTGCAAAAAATACTGTCGCATTTCAGTATAATGCACATTATGACTACACTATCCTAGGGATGAATTCATGAGGGGGTGGTCTCCCCTCCTCAAAGTGAGAAATTTTACATAGAAAAACCATGCTCAACCCAATTTTTTCAAGAATAAAGTCAAAGAAATGCGAGGTTCAAACATGTCACTGACCGATTTTTAAAGATAATGGTAACCAGGCTAATGTACTTGGAGCTATCAACACTGTCTAGCTTCAACTTCATTGCCCACCAATATGTGCAGGAGACCTTAGTGACATGTTTTGTATCAAAACTTTTTCATTCATGATTCGTTAGTGTGGATGAATCACTTTGCGAGAATTTTGCTCGGAAACCAAAGTGTCCATATTACAGAGGTGCAACTGTACATATGAATTGTCCATTAGAGCCATGATCACATTTAGTGGGCCACCACAACTATGCAAAAGTTAAACAAGATGCTGCAATGGCCTCCCTGCCAAAGATTTGAAAACCATATTCTAGCTATAAGACAACTGAGCTGCTCAATCTCATTTAATTGCAACCAGTGCAGCAACAGCCCAACGGTAATCGAACTAGAGGCTAAAGAAACAATGGTGAGCCGCTGCTCATAAGGGAGCGTGATACAAAGTGCGTATTAGAAAGGTAGAGCTGCACATGAAATCTACCACTCTTGCTTTATCCGTGACATTTGATACATATGGCGACTACAGGAATTTTTGCTGAGCATCGAAGGAGCAAATGTTCTCTAGGGAATCACATTTTGAGCACCTATAGCAGCCCGGGATGCAACAATCAGTACTCCCCATGAATCATATTTGCGTGTGTATAATGAAGACCTAAAAATACAAAACTGGTATGGTGTTGTTCAAAGTGTATATCGCCATTATAAACAGCTTGTGAAGTAGCACTCCACAATGATTGGATGCCATCGAAGACTAGAACACAAAACACTCTTTTCCAACTGAAAATAAAAAATAGCTGCACCGTATCCAGACCTCATTACCATTTGTCAATAAAATGAAAAAAACCACAGTCGCAAAAACAAATAATGGTGATCGCCTCTGCATAATTTCGTGCAAGTCTAAAGAAATCACAACCGTCTCAACATTGGATTATCGGTTAGTTGAAAAGAGTGGTAGTGAACACGCGTGAAAATAAGACAGTAGCAATTCTAATCCCAAAATAGCAGCGTGTCAGTACGCTGTATCTGGTTTAGTCATGAAAGTACTCTATTTTCAGGACTGAGCATAGTTGCAGCAGTTACACTGGCTCCTTATTCCTACTACTGTCTTTTTTTAATTGCATAAGTAACTATGCGTGAATTTTAAAGAAAATCCCTTGGGTGTCAGCAGCTCCTTACTGTCACTGTTTGCATCCCGCCTCTTTGCAAGATAGCGAAACACCAGGGCTTTGTGCCAGCCCCATTCTAAAAAAATCACAAAACCCAAGCTTTGCTAAGGCTCGTGACTTCAATGCCTAAATTTGAGTAAATTCTGTGCATAAAAGGTAGTCATCAGATGCTCAGATAAATACTGAGCTGCTATTTTCGTACAAAAATTTCAGTTCCTGCCTATGTGCACCAATAATTTGCACAAAAATACCTACAAGTGTTGCAGGGGGCATCTTTCTTTGCGACTTAACTCTGAACTGTTTGGTACTGCTTGTAGATTAAACTAATGCAACCTTGGAGTTCTTCATAGATTAGAACCTGTATAGAACAATGTTCTTTGCGACTTAACTCTGAACTGTTTGGTACTGCTTGTAGATTAAACTAATGCAACCTTGGAGTTCTTCATAGATTAGAACCTGTATAGAACAATGTCCAGTCCGGTTTGATACCAAAAAATCATTATGAATAAAATGTATGTCGTTCGAATTACTGACTCCAATAATGATAGGTGAGCAAGGCAATGAAGTATGTGATGCTTTGAAATTAAAGCAGCTGTTATATTTTCACAAATAGTGACAGCACGTTTATACTGCACCCATCGAAGTTATGCCGCAACGAACCGCAGAACATAAGGCAAGAACTGACAGCCGTTGCTTTCTCGCTTTCACTCGTGTTCCAGTGACAAAGAGATTGCGCCATTGACTGAAAGCAACAAATAATCAGATTGGAATCCTAAATGTGGCGGCCGAATCTATGACGGCAGAATACAAGTATGCACTTCAGAAGCTTTGAGCACATTCATTTGCTGCGACGCGCACGATAAGCAAAATTATGTTTTTTGTGGGGAACCATGGCATTTTAGAAAAAGCGACCTGATTTTTTTTATGTTAATAGCGATGCCGCATTTCTCGTTCTGCTAACATACATGAAAGTAAGAGTGGCAAAAAATTCTGCACATATCCAAACTAAAATGACACAAATGCTTCGGAGGGCACTAAAATAACAATGCCGAAAACATACAGCCGCTTGCAAGGTGTACTTCAGTGCAGACGCAAGCAGACTTGTACTACAGAGCGCTCGTGCGGTGCTTTGCGGAATGAAGGCGAACTTATAACGCAGGCAGTGGGATTGACTGACAATGCAGGTGCTCAAGCGCTGGCGCATAGTCATATAAAACAACCCATACACTGGCAGACGCAAGCAGACTTGTACTACAGAGCGCTCGTGCGGTGCTTTGCGGAATGAAGGCGAACTTATAACGCAGGCAGTGGGATTGACTGACAATGCAGGTGCTCAAACGCTAGCGCATAGTCATATAAAACAACCCATACACTGGCAGCGCGTCGTTAAGAAAACTGCGCTAATGTTTTGCTCCATTCCGCAGCGCAGTCCTTCAGCGCTCCACACAAGCCTGCTCACGTCTTTATCGTACAGCGATATTTAAGACACAAAATCACTTACCATAACGGCGAGACGGATGTGAGACGGCAGGCATTCAAAAATATCCTTCCGGGCAGCAGTGTCGAGGTAGATATTTCTCTCCCGCTGGCCAAGGGCGCGGCAAAGCCAGCGCTTGTCTCAATTCGCTCACAACGGCGCCATACCGCCATTCGCAAACCAGAGCGAGGGGCAAGCTCAGCCGTCGTTTACGATATCCACTTCGGTGAACTCGGTTAACCATCCATCTTCCCTTTCTCCGTCGCGCATCGAAAAGCAGCAGCGGCAAACGCACGGCCGCCGCTCACGATATCCGCTCCAAGAGAGGCTCCAGAGACGGCCCCGCTGGCGCTGCTAGGCCTAGCGCCTACGCCGCTTCGGTCACAGCGTCACGACTCACGACTCTCTTGCCGTCTTCTGATCCTTTGCGCCGCCTGCTGTCGATTTCATCTCGACCGAAACCAAAACTTGCTGCTTCGTTCCGGAACTAAGCAAAACAGATAAAAGTACACAGTTCCACTGCCGCGTTCTTTTGAACAGCAGCAGGAATTCGACCTCGCTCCGTCTCAGTTGCCGTACGGTGTTTTTTTCTACACCTTCCGAATGGCGACAACTACTCCGTTAGAGACGGCTGATGAACGATTGCGGACCTCGTTAGCACACCGTCAGTTCTAGCTGGTGTTGCTTCGGTGTTTATGATGTCATGTGCACCGTTTTACCGGTGTTCTCGTCTGGTGATGCGGTGTTTTAAAGCGGACGAACACGGATAAACCTCCCATCTCGTGTCATTCGTGTTTAGTGTGTGGCAGGCACGCGTGGCAGAAACACATGGCAGAGACGCCGCACACGAGGGACGTCATCACCATTATTGCGACTTTCTCCTTCTGAGAAGGGCAAAACAACTTCCGTAATGAATGGAAACCGGTCTGAAGGCGCCCCTCCTCCTGCCTGGGGTACAATACTCACTCAGATAACAAAGCAGACCAAGCTCAAGCAAAGTTCTCCAGAGGGTGTTGGCTCAAGATTGGAGCCGCTGACCCCCTCCGCGACATTGGCGAGATACCGCTGTCCCGCATGATATGTATACAGTGGGGTGCCGCCTCCGCGAAATACACTAGGAAATACGATGCGCCCCAGTCGTGTTCATCTATTCATATAAACGTGGCTAGAGATTACACAAAAGGGAATGTACTCGCCGCCGCGGTGATTTGGCCTTGTGTTGAATCACTCGCGTCTTCATCATCAGGCGGGACAGCAAAGTATGGCCGGAGGCAGCAGTTCATTGCCGATTAAATACGCGACCAATGCAGCGAAACATGCGAAGTGAGCTACTGCAGCGAAACAACGTTCACCTCCCAAGTCCCCGACGAAAACTCAGAGACAAGCAGTGATCTCGCATTTACGCATCATAATAAGATTTGCTTAGGTGCCCGGATAATTTTTCGTGAACTAGGGGGCATGTTTTCGGAGGCGAGCCTTGCCTCTCTCCTACCTGCAGATGTGTGCGAGCCGCACCGCTGCAGAAGCGTTTGTGTGTCTGTGGTGAATAGATGAAGCTTGAACCCAATGTGTTTGGTGGGCTTATCACACCCTAGAAGGCAGAATTTTTGCTCACGTCCATTAAGTTCGGATAAGAAAGAAAACGGCATGCAGATGATGCAACCCTGAAAATGAGGCTAAACAATATACCCCAGATGGGATCCGTTGAGGGATAAATAATATCCCTTGAGAAAGGTCGCAAGGGAGAAAAGCTGTATAATAGGAAAATTAGATTATAACAACTGTATATAGCAGTAACGTAACTAACAGTAAAGTAGCAGGTCTAAAGTCCTTACGGGAGGCTCTCGCTGATCTTGAGAGTGGCTTAATATATGGTTCAAACACAGAAACAGCCATATTTAAAGGCTTGATAATAGGATTAATTCTGGAGGAAAGGGTAGCACAGCATAGAAACAAAAAAGACAATAAAGGCAAAAATATTGAAATACCAAAAGCAGTGTGTAAGGCCGCGCTTCATCGACGCGCAAATTTTTTTGTTATTCCTTTATCTTGCGGTCACTGCAGACCTACGGCCTACGCGGAGAACCCTCTGTGAAGCTCCGAGCGCCCCCCACCCGCGTGTCCCCTGCAAACAGTAACAAAGACGCAGGAGTCACTGGCCGCTTGACAGCACCGCTGTGACGGCCGAAGGCTCCTGGCTTTGTTAAAGGGGCTCCGATACACCGCTTGAAAGGATGCCGGTGACAATTCAGATGGATTCTTTATGTCACACAGATGCTGACTTAAAAGAATTACGAGAATTGATGAATAGGAGCGGGAGTTATTCAATGAAGAAATTTTAAAATACAAGCGAAGAAAATGCTGCCCTCAGCTCGGTTTTCGCGCAGCTTCCCATTACCATTTCACTCTCCCAATAACGACACATAGTGCGACCAATCAAAGGAGCCTATCTGAGCACGTGGCGGAAGTTTGCACTCCATGGTTGCCTGTTCTCTGTAACTCGTTCATGCCAAGACTGGCAGCGCCATTTGCATGGTTACCACCATGTGAACGCCCAGTTGACTCAGCGATGCTTCATGGTCACGTCGACGGCGCAGAAGGGAACACTGATCAGTGACGTTCCCTTACTTAGGGATCCGAACTCGAGCGCGAGATACTGCGACGGTGTGACAGCCTGCGCAAGATAACAGACACATTTAGCATAGCGTGTACCGCTACTGCTTACTGCCAACCATCGCCCGTCGCTCCAAGCGCACTGCTTGGTCACGGCGAGCGAGGAGCGCACGCTGTTGACTAGGGTGCCTAGATGCCCGCTCGCCTCGCCACCGTTGAGGCGAGCGGGCATCGAGGCACCCTACTGTTGACGGTAACGTGGCGCCATCTGGCGCCGCCGCCCGATGATCCTCCACAAGCTGACGATGCGCACTGCCTGCCAAATGTGAAACGAACACATCCTTCCTTGGGACCGAAACGAACGCTTATAGAGTGCAATGGCTCGATCGGATCGATTCCGCAAAGCCGCTCTCCGATACATAGAGTAGCCATAAGTGTTGAGTGCTAGGTCGTAGGGTGTTTACAAAGAGGCGCAAAGTCCTTCGATGCAAAAAGTCGGCAGAGCCTCTGGTGGTGTATATTTGTTTTACGTGCTTTACAGTGCTTTTATCTAGGTCAAACAAGTTGGTTTTGTTAATGTAATAGAAAACACAAAAACTTGACGAAACGTATCTATAGTTAATAACGCAATTTGCAGTATATTTACTCTTTGTCCAATCATCAAGCTGCCACTAAGTGATGTCATATCCGCTGCTAAAAACCGCCACTGTATGGTGACACCGTCAGTGCCACGAATTTGTTTTTGCGAGGTAATTAAAATATTAAAAACCGCAGTATACGCAGTACGACCGATGCTAATAGATTCACTCTAACTCATTCTATGCAACCAACAGTCAAAACAATGCACTGAAAATGTGTTTCGGGGCCCCTTTAAGCGCACCAAGAAAGCATGCGAGGCGCACAAAATGAACACGTGGCACCGCGTGCAGCGTTCCCACGGCAGCAGATCCCAATTCTGCGCGTCTGTGCAAATATGCGAACCGCCTCGCATTCCGCGATCGGCCCTTTTTTTTGCTGGCATTCTCGATGCCGCCAAAGCGTCGCGGGCCTCCGCTATCTGACATTCCAGCGACTAGCCAGTGGATTAGTGGTCCCGCCAATTAGCTTTAAAAAAACTTGTAATCATTCGAGAGGCGACGCGCAGGTGCGGCGAGAACTCCCCCGGGGAAAGGGTTTTCAGAATGTCTTCGTTCTGTTTTTTTTTTCTTTTTAGCCAAGCCCTGGGCACGAAGTTGGCCCCAACCTTCAGGGGCGTTGGCTACCTTCATTGGTTATCGAAGCTTACGGCGGGCCTTGAAATATGACCGCCCTAACTTCTTTGTTTGCGAAAGCTTTAAAATTGCATGTAAAATCATTGTAGGGCAGTCCTTTCTAGTTGAGCTAGAGGCTCCGTGCAGTGGCACGTAATTCTACAGACATAGACTTTAACCTCGGGTCCATGAGTAAGGTCTTGTCGAGTTTATATGTGTGAGAACTTTTCTTTTAAGTTACAATTAGTTTGACTGTATGGGTAACTCAACTTGTAACGCAGTTTGCCCTTGTACATCCTGTTAATATATTTTCTCTTTGTCTCCATCATCTGGCATCAGTCATCTTCTGCTCCTTCAACACCGTCCAATTCACATTTGGAGAGGTCCTGTGCAACTCCTAAGAAACGAAAATAACATCTTGAATTTGCTCAGTGTTTATGTTCTAAAAGTTGCCCAAAATTGTCAGTGATTTCTAGAGCACAAAACCATACAAAGTACAAGTACATGTGCTATAATTGCCACATGTAAATGTTCTTTCAGGCGCGTAACACGGGCCGTTGGGCGTAACGCAGATTCAGCTGTCCGATGAGTGAGCATATAGGAGTCGTGAGTCAAGGAGAGGCTGGCTGAGTCATGAGTTGAAATGGGCGAGTGAGCCTGAATGAGTGAGAGCAGATGAATCGTGAGTCAAGATGAGCTGTGAGACAAAATGAATGAGCCCAGATGAGACGTGAGTCGAAATGAGTGAGTCCACATGAGTCTGGGTCGAAATTAGTGAGCCCAGATGAGTCGTGAGTCGAAATGAGTGAGCCTAGATGAGTCTGAGTGCAGGTGAGTCGTGAGTCGAAATAAGTGAGCCCAGATGAGTCTGAGTTCAGGTGAGTCGTGAGTCGAATTGAGTGAGCGAGTCCAAATGAATCGTGAGTTGAAATGAGTGAGTCAGCCGTGATGAGTCGTGAGTCTGAGTGAGACGTGAGTCGCTATTAGTGGTTGACCCCGGATGAGTGGTGAGTCTGAGTGAGCCCAAGTGAGTTGTGATTATAAGTGAGTTTGAGTTCATGAGTTCGAGTGGGCCCAGTCCTCCGTGAGTGTGAGTTTGAGTGAGCCCGTAGGTTGTGACTTTAGTGAGTGAGCACTCGTTATTTTGCCGAGGTATTGCAGGAGTGGTACGATGATCCCCCGGGATCTATGAATGTAAAGTAGAGAATAACCGATTCCGCTTATATGGGCATGTCGGGAGAACCTAGGCGAATTTGCACATGAAAGTGGCTAAACTAAGCTAAACAGGCAAACGTGATCGCGCATCTAAGTCGCGCTTACCTTACCCAGGTAAATCGGAAGCCAATTTTTTCTTTAAAAAGTTGCGTGAAATGTGATATTTGGCAGCTGAGTCCCGCTCTGCAAGCCGAACACCTATACACGTAGTTTCTAAATATTACCTAGAGGGAAGCTGGCGCCACCCTCTATGTGAGTTTCTGAAGGAGCCACGAAAGAGCACTTCACCCACCGTGGGAATGCTGAGAAGACAGTAAGGCGCACTTGGACTGGCCCTAAAACATGAATACGACAGCAGAAATACAATTTTTTGCAAATTATATGTTTCAAGGAAACGTTGGTTTGCGATCTGTACGTCCTGTGTAAAATATGCTTACTGTAAATTGCAATAAATGAGCAGAAAAGCAAACGATAACCGAATTTGATCATGGCTTGATGATGACTTTCTCTTCATGCTGCCAAATGTAGCTAAGCGTGGAAATTAATTTTTTCGTTTAAGCGACACACTTTTCAGGGTCAGTATTCTTTCAAAAAAAATGCTAGCGCTTAAAATACTGTTTTAGAAGCTTCTGTTTTTGTATTGTGAAAAATAGAAACGTTTCATTGGTGTAGTCTGCTATTGCCGGACCCGCCCTATGTCCATGCATAGGATATGTTCGTGCCGCGAGAAACTTAACCGAGCTCTTACTTTTCTATGACAGACTCTTTTGCGCGTACAAATAAAGTGCCGGTTCTCGGCGTGTCCTGGCGCTTCATTTACGGATTTGCCAAGAAAAACATGAATTAGGAAGCGAAACCTCTCCTATGACAAGTAAGTGACTGCCGTGTTCATGTTGACAAGTGCAACATGCGGGTATTTGTGTGAATTAATTCATGAAGTGGAAGTCGTTCCTGCGTGCAATACGCGGCCACCACCAATCTTGGAAATTAATCAAACGCAGTCCTCGGTGAGTACGGTTATCATAAGTTGCGCTGGACAAAGTACTTAATTTTGCGCTTTTCAATTGTCTCCGAAACTTCTACGAGAAATATGCACAGTGGTCACAACAGCTGACTGTTGCGTTGTCAGTTCACACAAAACAAACTTGTTCCCTTCTTTCACATTTCAATGTACAGCTAGCACAGGTTCCCGCTGTGCAAAACCCAGCTTGCTGAATAAATGGCTCCCAGTGAGGGGGCAAATGGACTTTAGCCGTAGCAGGCACCAGACACTGTGCTTAGCTCTCTTCGAGTCATGTGCCTTCGGATGTTTCATCTCAAATGAACTGCGTGAGTAGCTGCAGTACACAACCACAAAGCTCACAAAACACCAGTGAAAACTACAATAGTGAAAGCGAAACCGAACATCCAAAAAATTCCAATCTGTAGCACAGTCAACAAGCCACTAGATGTCAATCCGGTTTGCTGTCTTCCCAGCATGCCTCGGGCGTCCGTGGTGGATGAAGTGAAAAGCCGCCAACTTTCCCTATAGGGTAAACTAAAGAACTCTATGCCCATACACTACTGCAACTCCTGCCGAATCAGATGTTTAATAGGACATGTTTAGAGGCAGACTATGAGCCAGCAACTGAAACACATATGAAGCACGAGGCTCACTCACAGTAGCGGGATTTGAAGGCACTGGCTACTTTCCCAAGCCTTGCACCCAAGAAAGCAGAGAACCAGCACTGGCCGTAGCTTGTACCCATTTGATGGATACCTGGGTCAGTGGAGTGCAGAAGCGGTAGCCCAATGGCCAGGGCACACCCGCCTCGCTTTTGGGAGGTGCTGGCCTCAATTACCAGTGCCGGTGGGTACCCACCAGTTTTCTAATGGGTACAATGTTTGCCCTGACGTGGTGTTCGGCTCTTGTGGGGTGAAACGTATGGGGAAAGGGTCTTAGGCCAACTCACGCTCAGTAGCAAAATCTAATAATGTTACCTCTCTCCATGAACTGAGGCACGAGTACCAAATGCCTCATTAGTTTTAAAAGGTGCAGTCGTGTCTCGTTAATATGGACACTTTTGTTCTCGAGTAAAAGTGTTCATAAAGCGAGTCATCCGTAATAATGAATGATTAAGAAAAAAATAGTTTAAAAACATTTTATGTTACAGACTGCTTCTGTGAATAATGGCGGGTGGTTAAGTAGAAATTGGGCAATCTTATCCGCTCAAGGTGCATTATTCTGGTAGCCATTATCTTGAAAACCGTACGGTGTAGGTTGAAGCATGTTTGAAGCACCTAGTAGTCGATGAGGCACACGACAGTGATTCCTGATATGATGAAATATCTCCTACTACTATGGTTGATGGTTTATGGGGGTTTAACGTCCCAAAGCGACTCAGGCTATGAGGGACGCCATAGTGAAGTTCTCCGGGAATTTCGACCACCTGGAGTTCTTTAACGTGCACTGACATCGCACAGTACACGGGCCTCTAAAATTTCGCCTCCAGCGAAATTCGACCGCCGCGGCCGGTATCGAACCCGCGTCTTTCGGGCCAGCAGCCGAGCGCCGTAACCACTCAGCCACCGCGGCGGCTTCTCCTACTACGATGCACATCCCCCCCCAAAAAAAAAAAAATTGGTGGTGGTTTAGCTCTGGTTAATCCTGGAGTGACGCGATAGCTACAGCTGGCCGAGTGAGACTTGGTCACTTGACCAACCACGTGACGAACCACGTGATCAGCCACGGCGCCGCGCCGCCGGTAGCTCCTCCGCACCACGTGACCAACCACGTGACAACGTGGCGGTGCAGCCACAGGGTGGCAGCGCAGCCACCGCCACAGCACTGCCACGCTGAAGGCTCAAAATGCTACCATAATGTAGCTATCGCTACAAAACTCTGTACTCACTAGACGGACAGTGCTCAATATGGTTTTAAATAAAGAGAAATTTTTTTCACAGCCATTCATACAATGCGGTAAACTGCAAGTTGCTTTGACCGGTCACCTTGCCACTGTAAAGCATGAACCCATGCACACACAAAAAGTCCATCACTATGGCATTTGCACATTCGCGCTGCCTACCGCAGGTTTTATGCACACAAATTATAAGGAGCAGAACATCTGGTAGTGGCACTCGGAATTTTGTTTTCATCATTGTCCATATTAAAGGGTCTTTGAAAGGGGCCCTAATAAAGTTGCTGTATGCCTGGGATGTGAAAGCACACCGCTTCACGAATATTGTCAAGCAAGAATTTTTTTAATGCGCTTTGTAGAAGCTTAGTTATCTGTAGTCAAAATTTGAATTTCAGCGTCTTCGCACCTTTCCCTCTCCTCTCGTCACTTTTTGAACGCTCAGGTTTTCATGACAACACAATGCAATGATTGAGCAAGCTGATGTGCTCTCCTCGGAAGGTGTTTCAGAGCTCCTTTAACGGTTTGACAAAAATATAGGGATCCCAATTGGCTCCGGTCCCAATTGGCTCCATGCATTTTCACCTAGTGCATTGTCCGGACAGCGAGTTTCCATATTAACGAAGCCTAAATACATTGAAAAAGTGTGGTCCCCAGGAAGAAAACTGTCCATAATTCAAGTTGTCCATATTCACGGAGGTTGTATTAACGGGACACGACTGCATTCTCAAATCACTGCCACTGATGTTCGTTCCGCACATTTATGGGTACTAGCCACAGGAGAAATAGGTGCGCCGTGGAAGCAGATTAAATTTTTCTTCCTTGCAACTTGATATCACAACGCAGGTTCATGCGGTCAGTAGGCATATGCTTCTTTGGCGGACACCCATTTCCGTGCTCCTGATTTCTTGACAGCATAGTTAGGTGCTT
Source organism: Amblyomma americanum (assembly GCF_052857255.1). NCBI lineage: Eukaryota > Metazoa > Arthropoda > Arachnida > Ixodida > Ixodidae > Amblyomma > Amblyomma americanum. Next base: position 494,452,357 of record NC_135497.1, on the reverse strand, counting down.
CTAAAGTACAACCTTAAACGCATATTGTCAAACTTCAATCTTGTTATTTGTAAATACTGAGGAAAAAATAGAACAATGGAAGAAATGCACGGACAGAAAGACACATACACAGCACCACCAAGCCTATGTCTTTTTGTCCTTGCTGCGCTGATATTTTATCCACAATAGAAGCCGACACGGTCCACATACTTTTCCTTCTGATAATACTAAACACTGTAGCACCCATACCGGTATAATCGTGCAGGTATAAGTGTACCGGTACAAGCGAAGGGACTCTCCGTCCGCCACGTTACATCAGGCAGCCCTTGAGTCATTGGCTGGAAGAAAGCCTGCCCTGGCTGCGTTTTTTTCACTCTTTGATTTTCAAAAACTAGGCATTCAGCCACAGGACTACTTCGAATGGGACACAACCAAACCTTCACGACATAAACATAGTCATAGCATCAAGCCAATATTTTCCCGCACGAATTTCAACAAATATTCATTTTTCCCGAAAACAATATCCGACAGGAATTCCCTGCCTCATGACTAACCTCTCCTTTCTTCAACCTTTTGAGAACCTATATATCTGACTGTATGGTTAGAAATGATGACTATTTATTAACAGTGCACAATGTGCTTCTTTTTCTGTGCCTGTGATTGGGGCATGTACTCTCACAAAGTGTATTTGCTTTGTAACCTTGTTTATTTTTGTTATTATATTTCCTTGTTGTAAACTGTAACTTCACCATTGTTGCTGATCCTAAGACATAGTGCTTACTAACAAATGTATGCACCCTCTCCTGCTTGGACCGATCCGGTCTGCAGTATACTGCAAATAAATAAATAAAATAGGGCTGGTTTCAATAGACTCCTTGCGTTACGCACCTTTTTGAGCTATATTCCCGCCTCCATGCTCTGTGTGGAAGCTCGGCGTAGAGGTAAGTTGCGGCGCCATCTGACAAGACGGCGGAGGGGGGGGGGGGGGGGGGGGGCAGCCATTCTGAGTGGTCACTTGATATTTCTAGGGACGAGAACTGCCGCAGAAGATGGCAGTGACCCGGTTGTGGTCCAGACACAATTGCGCGCGATGCTTTTTGGCCGTCGGTCCATTGTCGCTCTGTCACGAAGGAAACATTTCCGCTAGGTCTACCCACAGTTTTATATTTAGTGTGCGGCACCGTGAAAGGTACGGGAGTAGTCTGCATGAAAAAATAAGGGACGCATGTTACTTCGCGCTTGTTACTGGTCGACTGGTCTAAAGCATGAGAAAGTGACAGCATGCTGCCAGCAGTTAGAATAATGCATTAAGTCAAGCTCATGGCAAATGTATCGTGTAATAAGCCAGCAGGCAAAGCATTACGTATCACTCATCACAAGGAACGCACGTTTTGATCACAGATATAGACAGCACAAACAAGATATCCACGAGGCAAGGGAGTAATGTGGGAGTGAAAGAACAAATGAATGCGATAAAGCAATGCAAGAAAGGATTGCGATAGTTTTCCATTAAGTAGAAGTTCTCAAAGCTGTACCGTTGGTTACAAGTTGTTTTTTAAAAACAGTAACTGATTACCAGTAATCAATTACAGAAAAAAGTAACTGAATAACCCAGAACGTTACCACTTTAAAAAGGAAACTGATTAATTGCAAAATTACAAGTAATCAATTACCTGTAACACGTTACGTACAACTATGGAACCGGCTCCCTGTGTGTGTGTTTGAGGTTGTGGTGCACGGTGTCAAAATGCACAATGGTGATTTTCAATCTAACAATCCCATCCTCTCTACACACCCATGGCTTATGCATTTCTCTCTCTCTCTCTCTCTCTCTCTCTCTCTCGGGATTCCGTGTAAATGGTACCGAATAGCCGGCATCCATGTCAATATTCTGATAAGACCTTTTTCAATTAAAATTAATTCAAAAATGTATTTGGCATACTGTTATAAACTTCTGATTTTCACTGAAAAGCCAACCTCTAGCTATGTGCGACCAAGTTCTTTCTTAGAGCCGTAATCTCAAGTTCATCAACTCTATCGTAAAGAGCTAACTGCATGAGGTGATAATTCGCAGCAGTGAGCTGAGGGCCGCTGAACCGCTCAGGGTGTCGATTTGCAGAAAACTTCGTCCATCGCCCGAAAACGGCTCGTGAAAGTAGCCTACAGAAAAAGCTGTTGAGGGTACATACGTGACTTCTGATCTACTTTGTACCATATCTGCTTGCGCTGGCACACGCATGCACACCAGGCGTGGGCTCCAGCAATCAGGAGCATGCCGCTGTCGGATGCACGATAACACACTCACTCTCCTACATATTGAGCGCACTATAAGTACCTGCGTTTAATATAGACATTGGTTCACTATTCCCTTGCTGCATCCACGCATCACTTTAGCGAGCCCAGCAATGATACATATTTTGCAAGTAAATGTTGTTTTTTTTGTACCATGTTTAAGTGATGAAGCTGCCAACATGCATGTACAATTTACTGAAACCTTGGTAGGAGCTTTGGAACCGTAAAAGGAATGTAGGGTGCACCTCTCGTTTATTGCATGTCGCAGCATCTCAGAAATGTAATTAGGCACCACTGTGCAATGTACTAGTGCAGGTCTAATTATCTGATAACACAAGGTGACTCAACACTGAAGCAGCCAAAATCGAGCAACACTGCTGAAATCACCACTCTGCTGCCAAGTTTCACTTCATGTGGGTGTACCAGCGGCAGTGGCAGAGTTAGGCAATGGCTGTCATCACTGTACGGCACGTCGCGAGGAACATCTCTTCAAGCTGTTACCGCTTAAGGTGACATCAAATAAGAATTTTTCTGCCGACGTACATTTTCGTTTTAATTGTTTGCATCTGTTTTTGCTCAAATGAGATTTTTTATTTTTATTTTGCATTTCCTCTGTTTTAGGTTATAAATAGAGGATCTCATGTTCCCTATCACAACCGCATACCATAGCAACATTTATTTGTCATTTGGGCCAGGGTTTCCCTCGATACCATAGAACTTAAAAAAAATTAATGGCAAAAATTTGATATTTCCGGGAGTGAGTGAAAAGGGCAGCAGTAAAAAAAAAAATATTGTCACTTCTGTAGGCTTAAGCAGGGTATAATTTCGAGTTTAGTGCCCAGTCTGCTGCTCCCACGCCCACCCCTAATGCTGCCTCATATGTGTTGCAGAACACACTGCCAAGCGACTACAAACACGTGGCTGATTTCATGATGTGTGTCTTTGAGCAAAGCACCCACCAGTTGTAAAAGTGCTCATACCGAACAAGGGTCATGCCTGCGGAACAAGGGTTCTCAAGTTGCTGTGGAATTCTGTGTCCTGACTTCATACCTTCCTGACATGGACAAAAAAACATACCCAAATGCATTTAGTAACAACTGGATGAATGGTTAAATATTCTGCTATGAGCAATCATAGTATTAATCAGTCCCGAAATAAAATGGGTAAAGGAAAGAGTGCAGAGAAAGGAGAGGCATCTCGGGAACCAAAAAAGCACTCCATGGAGCCCACTTTCCGAACTCTTGCTGTATAGGAACCTGAGTCTAGCTTGTTTTATATGGCACACTGTATGCTTATGAATCAAGTGCAGAGTTGCCCCGGCCTAAATCTTCATTCATTCCGAACCTGGCAAGAAATTACAAAGGCAAAGTTGTGTTTCCCCATCATGTAGCTGAAATCATGTAGCTGAAAGTGATCAGAATAATTTTCAAACAGCAGCATACCAGGAAATGCAGAGATGCCAAAATACACATTCCACAATAAAGTTAAATGCGGATAAGCTTTTAAAAATACACACTGTTTAAACTTAACCAAGGCCACACTCTGAACCTGTGGAAACAGTGAGAGTGTGCATATCATCATACCAATCTCAGCTCACTGGGGTCAACGTAGAATCGAGCTGGGAACTCGCATATCAGCCCCAAGAGCTCACTCTCTCTGCACAGGCAAATAAAAAGGGAGGCAAGAAATAAGGCCACTGCAGATCAAAGTAATGCTACAACTGCAGCTAGTTTACACAGATAAATTCAACAACCTCACTCCCAGAATGAGTAAAACAAGTGAGGGCTCCTGCAGCAGCCTAAAAACAAAGTAACGACATTGGCAGCTACTAGTAAACACACACATTAACATCTAGCGCATTTACAAGACAATTAATCCGCAAGAAACAAAACAGTGCAGTGGATCCAACGACACATTAAGTGCCGTATATGTTGCTTGCATGCAACTGCAGTGGAAAGTGGTTGTAGTAGCTGCTGCCTTGCTGCTTGAAGGCCACGTGAGGCCCATGCAGCGGGCGCTAGCTCTCCTCGCACTGTCTGTTATTAATGGATGCATATTTTTTTCTGGAAATTTTTCCCACAGCTTTCATGAATGCATTATAGCATGCAGAACAAATGTTGAGAAACTGTGGTAGAGACAGGCATCCCAAATGATAAATCAAGGTGTTTAAAAAAGCTCAAGGAATTATACCAATGCAGTTATTTCGGTTGTAAAACCATAAATACTTCCACAGACCTCGAATCAGATGCCAGCTGAAGCCTAATGAGGCCATTTCTGTATGCAAGATGACTTCCTTGTGGTGTCCATCGCCTTACAAGTGAGTTACTTGGCAGTGACAGGCCTGCGCGAGCAGCACAAACTTTACTGCAATCTCATGTTGTACAGAAGGTTGGTGCCACTACGAGGTACGCCAGTGTTATTTCGCAATCAGCCAACTTGTATTTAAAATTTGGCTCCCCGCTGGCCAGCGACCCCTTCTTTCGCCCTTCGGAAGTACCACAAAGAAGCTGATTTCCTGCACTGCCCCACCGCGCGAAAAATTAAGGAACAAACGAGTGCTCCGCACAGGTAAGTGCCACCTACCTGTCATGAAGCCCGATGGTTGCATAGCGCAAGTCGCGTACCCTGTCTGCTGAAGCTGCGAGGAAGGCAATAAAATCCCACAGTCAGCGCGTTTACACTGGCACACACAGACACAACGGCTGTGGCCGAAATTTATAAAGAGGCCATGCACGAAGGAGATAAATCTTGAAGAAGACAAAACTTTCGTTAGGGACCACCGGTTATCAATCGGTGCACAGCAGCAAACATGTAAAAGTCGCAAAGAAACGACCCCATCGACGCCACTCCTCGGTCTCTTCGCGCGTCTTCACACGGAGGCTGTCGCGAAATTGTTACATCCGAAGGCGCCGCATTAATAATCGAGACCATCGCACACTTGCGCTGTCGTGCAGCAGCTCTGCCAACAAGCTGCTTGGCGATGAAAGAGCGATGAAGAACACTATCTAGAGTTGGCGGGCAAGTACGCAACAACATCGCGTGTGCACAACGAAGTATTCTCACAGCACTCACCTCAGTCTGGAGGACTGTCTAAACCATGAACTGAAAGCAAAATTCATCGAGCTTGCATAACGCACAAAAAAGAGGCGCTGCGCTGGCGCATAAAACCATTCCGGAACTGGAACGCGCGCCATCCTCGACCTCGGCATTATTTGCGCGTCTGGGTTTGGGAGGTTTGAGAGTTATATGTCGCAAAAACACAAACCCCAGAAACTCTCTGGCGCCACATCCGGCAGCCAAAAAATACTCTGTCTTCCGTATCCTCCTTTCCACCTCTGCTCTGGGCGCGCATGCTCAGTTTTGCAGAGTTTGTTCTCCCGATGTTCAGGTCTCACCCTGAGCGGTGGCGCGGCCATCGAGGCACCCTAGCTAAAATTAACTAAAATCGGGAGGTGTTCCCGAGCATACCGGAGACGTACTAGCGGAGTATATCGGTTTACTGGACCCCTCTTGCGCATGCGCAGTGGAATTTTTGGGGTGAGGCGGAGCCACTACGCGTGGGCAGCCAGCGTCCGGTACAGTGTTCTAAAAGGAGGTGTAGTGGCAAGAGCGAGTTTGAGCGTTGTCATTGGGAAAGGGTGGCGCTCTAAGCTCGTTGAGATAAATGCGGGTAAGCGCGTCCCTCGGAGACATAAGCATATGAAAAAAGTCTACAAAACGCGGAGGCTACTCCACACCCAGCCGACCGCGATCATTTCGCCTGAGTGGGGCATCCTGAGGATGCATTGCCAACCCAAGGCACATAGAGAAAAAAACCACCTGCGGAAGGGAAAGTTCACTGCAGAGCAACTAGGCGGCCAGCGAACGCGGGCAAAGTTGACGAACAATTACAAGCGATGAGCTGTGAAGTTCGAGGAGGACGTGAAAGAAGATTGGCTAAATGAAATGGAGGTGAAACGACTCGAAAATAGCACGAAACGACGGTAAAGCAAGAACGAAAGGATGTGGACGAAGAGCAAAAGGAACGAACGGAGGTGTTGGAGAATATAAAGTGAAACGTTTGGATCAGTTTTATGGGGTTCAACCTGGGGTTTAACCTCGTAACCTGAGTCGGTATTGGGACAAGTGACTCGGGCTACGAAGGACGCCGTAGCCACTCTGGATAATTTCGAACCCCTTGCACGTTCTTTAATGTGCACTGACATCTGTTACAACTCTCCTGGGGGCACGTTGCTTGACCCCTCGTTAACCCCACGAAAAGAAAAGATGTCTCGGGGAAACTACCAGTGAAATCATTCCCACACACGCTCCCCTTGTGTCGCACCGCGAGACGCGACCCACGATGGACAAGACGACGAAAGGAAGCGGGCAAAAGCGCATTCCCAAAACTGCCGTGACTGACTGCTTCGGACGAAGTAGCAGCCGACCTCCGTATCCTCCTCGCCCATTCCCGCGGGCTATGTGCGGCGACTCTTCCCATCTGTGAATCGTGTGGTGAAAGAGGCGGAGCCTCAGTCTATTTAACGAGCGTCCTGAGAACGAACGATCGCTCTGGGCCTAGGCTACAAGACTCATTCAGTCGCTCGACGCAATGAACATTTAATTCTTGGCTGTTTGCTCTGTCTGTTTCCTTCTAAATTATGTAATCAAATTTCTTGAAAAGTGTCAGTAAACCCGTTTGTTTTTCGTTTTTTCAAGCCTCAAGTTTCATATTTCTTCAACCCGAAGGCTCGGAAACGCTACCCAGTGGAGCCCGGGTTCGAGTGAGCCCCTGCGCCACGACAACTGGTGACCAGCGGTGAGGCCGGAACCTACAAGCGGCAACAACGGTCGGCCAGCGAGAGAGCAGCTGTTTCGGGACATGATCACATGTTTGGGTGAGTGCTTGGCTTTCCTCTGATGTGGACCAGATTTTAAAAGAGGGTTAAAATTTAGAACCGCTAGAGACCTGCGCTTAAATCCTAGAGGTTTGGCATTTTTGCATAGTTGTTTTGGAAATAGCCTAGACTCAGAACTATCATGGACCTACAGAAGCTGCACAAGCCGGACCTGTTGCTGTTGTGTGAGAAATTGGGGATCGATAGAAAAGGGTTTGGCACGAAAACCCGTGATTATTCAGGCATACACTGATTTGGGGGCAGATGATGAGGAGCTCAGTGAGGCGTGGAGCCTCATATAGGACAAAAAAAGAAAGAGCAGCTCAGACAGCAGGAAAGGCGAGAGCGTGGAAAAGAGATTGAAGCAACAAAAAAACTGGAGCGGGAGTTAGAACTCCGTAAGTCAGAAGTGGAGTTGAGCAAGAGGTCGGGCAATTAACCCCAGCAAGTGGTACCTCTTCTCAACAAGGAGGCAGAGTTCAAGATGTCTAGGCACATGCAGCCATATGTGGTATCAGGGGATATCGGACTGTATCTAGCAAATTTTGAACGAACATCCGAGAAATTATCCTGCAGTCCAGTGACTTGGTCTCAGAGGCTACCGACGGTTCTGCCCTGAGAGGCAGCGGAGGTTGTCGCGCGGCTCAGCAAGGAGGACGCGGACAACTACGAGAAGGTCAAAGCTTGCCTTCTACGAAAATAGACTTAGCGCCGAGGCGTTCAGGCAGCGATTTCGGGGAGCTAAGAAGTCGAGGGACGAGAGCTATCCCAATTTTTTTGACAAATTGCAAGTGCACTTGATCGAATGGTTAAAGAGCACAGAGTCCTATAGTGACCGAGACGCTGTAGTGGAGAGGATTTTGTTGGAGCAGTTTTACAACTGCCTCCCTGAAGACGAAAAAAATTGGCTACAGGATAGGGACAACGTGACGTCTGTGACAAAAGCGGCCGAACTCATTGAGGAGCACGCTTCTCGCCGGCAGTTTAGCAACAACACTAGAGTTGGTAGGCCCCGTAATTTCGGTCGAAGTGGGAATTATCGTCCCGAGAGGCACTTTGGGAGCTCTACAGCCGAGAAAGATGAAAGAGAGGTTTCTTCCGATAAACCTCAAAGAAAGGAAGACAATGCGAAGGGTGCAAAAGTGGTCAAAGCGCAGAAAGAAAAGGTCGCGTTTGAGGCTAGGAGGCCGCTGACTTGCTAGAGATGTAATGAGCCGGGTCATATAGCAGTGAACTGACAAAAAGAAAAGCTTGCGTTCTCGTATGTCAGCAACTGCGATGAAAACATGAAGGTGTTGGAACCGTACATGCATGACCTGGTAGTGAACGGGAAGGGTATGCAAGCTGCTGGGCAACTCAGCTTCAACGATGGATGTTGTCCATCCGTCGTTTGTGTCATTATCCGATTACACAGGCCAATGTGTATATATGTATCCGACAGGTAGTGGAAGAACAAAGCATGTGGTTGCCTATAGCGACAGTAGTAATTGAGGGCCATTTCGATACGCTTACAACCGAAGCCGCAGTGTCATCAAAGCTACCTAAATGCTATCCGTATTTGTTCACCAACAAATCTGATATGTTATTACGAGAGAAGGGGATCCTCTTTGGAGACATAGTTGTGCAAGTTTTGACCCGTTCGAAGGCGCGAGAAATTGCAACACTGCTTACTCCTGAGAATTCCACTGCGGAGAAAACAGCCGTTAAACTTGGCGCAGAGATGAATGAACAAGGTTCAGAAAATCGCGCTAACGAGGCACCCGAGACCGGTCAGCCTAGCAGTAAGCATGACGAACCGCGGAACGAGAAAATCCTTGAGAGTGGTTTTTTGCCGCCAGTGTCAAGCAGTTTCACGACGCTGCTGATTGCGAACCAAGAAGAGCTAGGTATGGAACAATTAAATGACCCGACGATACAGGAGATCAGAAAACTCTAGAGAAAAAGTAAGGGAAAAAAAGATATTGCTTCCCAGATGAGAGGCGGTGTGCTTTATCGCTTATACAAGGATAAGCGTGGAGTGGAGAGAGACCAATTAGTCGTTCCCGAGAAGTACCGACAAGACTTACTGCGACTTTGCCATGGCAATTCGTGGTCATGCCACCTGGGAATCAAGAAAACAAAGCAGAGGCTTTTACAGGAGTACTATTGGCCTGGAAGTTTTAAGGACATGGAGCCTTTTGTAAGGTCGTGCGACACATGTCAGCGGGTCGGAAAGGCGCGAGATCAGTAGAAAGTGCCGATGGTTTTCGTACCGATCATTACTGAACCGTTTCACCGGTTGGTGATAGATTTAGTTGGGGCCACTCCCCGTAACAGAGTCAGGGTGTCGTTATATGCTCACCATGTTATGCCCTGCCACGAATTTTCCAGAGGCTGTCGCTACGCGCGAGGACACGTCAGAGAGATTGGTGAATTCCCTGTTATCAGACTTTGCCCGAGTTGGATTCCGTTCCGAGATCCAAAGCGATCAGGGCAGTGTATTCACGAGTGCCTTAACCACCTCGTTTCTAGAGCGATGCGGCATTAAGATAGTGCACAGCTCAATCCATCATCCACAGAGCAACAGCGTAGAAAGGTGGCATTCTGTTCTAAAGGGCGTGCTTAGGGGATTGTGCTATGAAAATAAGCGCGACTGGGACGCATGCCTACATGCGCACTTTTCGCTTTGCGGTCCATGCCGCATGAATCCACTGGATTTAGCCCCGCCGGGTTGGTGTACGGAAGGTCATTGCGCTCACCTCTGCGAATGGTACGCGAAGCATGGGAAGGGCGCGGAGAGGACTCAGCAATGGTGGAGTTCGTGTTGAGTCTACTAGACCGTCTACATAAAAGAACTCGTGGAGGCCTGCATGAAGTCAGCCCAGGCTCGTTCTAAGGTCTACTATGATCGGACAGCCCGCCAGCGGACGTTTTGTATCGGTTACAAGGTAATGTTGCTGAGAGCTTCAAGGCAGAATAGGCTCGAAGTACAGTGGGAAGTGCCTGCTGAAGTACCTGCCGAGCTCTCTAACACCAACTACATGGTGAAAACCTGGGGAAAGAGTAAAGAAGTGTGCATTTACCATTGCAATCTAATGAAGCCTTGCGTGCAGAGAGAGGCCGCAATAAATCTAACGCTGAACCTTCCTGAGGAGATGGAAGACAACCTTATCTGTCTAAGCGGAGAGGAAAGCAGCGCGAAGGAACTTCTCACGAGGACTGAGCGGAGAGGAGAACTGAAAGAATCACAGTTGTCTGATCTCGGCGAACTGATAGCAGAGTTTGAAGACTGCTTCTGTTGAAGGTGGGGATCGGGGTCGCTTCGCGACACAACCTCGGTCAAGATGACGCCCGCTCCGTCCCGGACAGGAGTGCCGCTGAGTGTAGGGTTCGATAGTGGAGAAAGAAGACTTGGTTTATTTTACATATTTACAAGCCTTCAAGTTCAGAAAAGGCTGCTGCAACTGCATCTGCAGTCCAGTTTTATACACTGCGTCTTCCCTAGATTCCCCAGGTAGGGGACGCCCTTGCCATGGTGGGTGTGGACAAAACTTTCACTATCACACACAAACAGACACCTCCGCACACATGGACACGCCCCCGGCATAAGTTGAGCCCGAGGGAGAGGGCTATGCGGCCAGGACCCCGCCGGGCTGGCAGGAGACGTCAGATGTTCGGTCCGCTCTCCGCCGGTCGCTGAACTTCGAAGAAGCTGAGGCGCAAAGCCGGCGCGTCCCGTCGGGAGAAATTCCCCCGTGGTTCTGCCATAAGCGATGGCCGGCGAAGCCTGCAGACGAGCCACTGAGGTAATCCGTTCCCACGCTTGTGCTGTGGCCGTGAAGCCAGGAGTAGTCGGGTCGGTGGAGACGTCGGGGAAAATCGGAAGACAGCCGGAACCACTTCGCGGCCGGCGACAGCGACTCCTTAAAGGGATTTTCGCAGAACCCTGCTCCCCGCTTTTCCCACGCAGCAACGACCGGGCGAGCGCGGCAAATGCACCCCGTACACACCTGGCGAGGGATTCTGTCTTGGTGGCAATCCTCGAGACATGCTGGCGCCAATCCTAATACCAGCTGGCGGCAATTCCTAATAACTCCTCCGCGGCCAATAAAATCTCGATCGGCCAGTGGTAGCAATCCCTTGCCGAGGAGAGATGGGCTGGTCTTGGGAATGGGATGACCGGTTATCTTCGGCGAGCACCAAAACAACCCCCAAACCTCCCACAATGGCAAACAGCGGCCGGTTCGGCCCCAGCAACAAGGCTCCACACGACGCGCAAGCACCCAGTCTCTGCTCCTGATCCACCAGGCTTATCCCAACAGATAAGGTAATAATATAACCAATTTTGCCTCCGAGTGGTTCCGCCATCTAAGTCAACGTATCATGGACCTTTGGGCAACAACCAAGTCAGGGCAGTACATGAAATGGATCGGTGTAGACAACTATATTAAAAAAGAAAACAATAATAAACACATACACATTCATAAAAGCTGGAGGACCGTTTTCACCTTAAGCACATCAGAATAGCGTGCTTAAACCATCGATATTGCCATTCATTTTCCCTCTCTTATACCTCACAGTGAAGTAGTATTTCTGAAGGATGAGGCTCCACCGCAGCAAGCGTCCGTTCTTTTGAGACATCTGCCGCAGCCACGTGAGTGGGCAGTGGTCCGTCTCAAAAACGAATTTTGATCCGTATAGGTAGCATGAAAGTTTTTGTGCTGCCCAGACTAAGCATGCGCATTGTTTTTCTGAGGCGCTGTAAGCTTCCTCCCTTAGCGTCAGTTTCCGGCTTGCGTACAGGATGGGATGCTCTTCGTTGTCTTTTCCGACCTGACTCGATACAACGCCCATCCCCCTATCACTCGCATCGCACTGAACTACAAACTCTTTTGTGTAGTCAGGCGTCCGCAGTGCGGCCCGTGAAATGAGTACTTTCTTGAGCTCTTGAAAAGCGCTCTCCTTCGCCTCATCCCAAAAAAACTTTTCGGGCTCTCCCTTTCGTAGCGCATCTGTCAATGGACTCGCTCGTTGAGAATAGCGAGTAATGTACCTCTGATAATACCCAAAGCCCCAGAAAAGAGCGGATGCCTTTCTTTGTTCGAGGCGTTGGAAAGTCCACTATGGGCTTAATTTTTAGTTCCGAAGTCTGCCTAGTTACACGACCTACAATGTATCCCAGGTAGGTCACTAGTGAACAACAAAAGTTAGACTTTTCAGACTTCAGTGTGAGCCCAGCGTCCCGCAACTTTGCCAACACGCTCCTCAGGTGCACGATATGTTCCTCCCAGCTGTTTGAAAAAATGGCTATGTCGTCCAAGTAGGGGACTGCATAGCCCTGCATGTCTTTAAGTACAATATCCATTAATTTGGAGAACCTATACGGTGTGTTCTTGAGGCCGAAGCTTAAAACCAGAGGTATGAACGTCCCAATGGGTGAAATGAAGGCGGCATAGCGGCTCGAGGCGTCTGAGAGAGGGACCTGCCAATATCCCCTCACCAGATCTAACGTAGAGATTAACTGTGCCCCACTTACCCGCTCCACTCTCTCTTCAATATTTGGAATCGGATATAGCGGGTCTCTGGTGATTGCATTGAGTTTTCGGTAGTCCACGCATGGACGAGGCTCTTTACCTGGCACTTCGACGAGAATCATAGGGGAAGTGTAATCACTTTCAGTTGGTTCGATTACGCCGATTTCGAGCATTCGCTTAATCTCTGCCAGCAAGATCTGCCGTTGACGTGGTGACACGCGATAAGCTTTTGACCTGATTGGTTCGGAGGAGGTCAGCTCGATCTCGTGAGTGATCAGGTCAGTTTTCCCTGGCCGACTGCTAAACATCGCTTTGAATTCCCCCAAAAGACCCTTAAGTTCATCTACCTGTTCCTCTTTCAGAACATCAGTCGTCGCAGAGCGCTCAAGAATGTCCTGGATGCTGCAATCCGCATCGCTGTCTATCCCTAACTCAGGTAGATCAGCCTGTACTTCCTCGGGTACGTTTAACCTCATGTTTACCACCTCCTCCCTGCCTACATAAGGACTCATCAAATTGCAGTGGTAGATGGGAACCTCATTTCTCTTGCCGGGTTTTTTCAGGACGTAGTTTGTTTCTGACAGCCTGTGCTGAACTTCCACCGGCCCCTCCCACTGCACTTCCATTTTGTTTTTCCTGGATGGTCGCAAAATCATGACCTTATCGCCCGTCTGAAATGTTCGTTGCCTTGCGTTTCGATCATAATAGACTTTTGCCAGTTTCTGTGCCGCTTTCAAGTTTTCCTCTACTAGAGCACGCGTAGAACTTAGTCGATCAAGCAATTCAAACACGTAACTCACGACAGTTTGGCTTTCTCCTGTTCCCTCCCAGAATTGTCGCAAAATCCGGAGAGGAGAACTTAGGGCTCTCCCATACACAAGTTCAGCCGGGGTGAATCCGGTCGCTTCATGGGGAACTGTTCTAAGCGCGAACAGCGTTGCCGGCAAACAGCTTTCCCAGTCTTTTTTTCGTTCATAGCACAACGTGCGCAGAACCCTTCTGAGCACGGAGTGCATTTTCTCGACACTGTTCGACTGGGGATGGTATACCGAACTGTGTATTAGCTTGATACCGCACCTCTTGAAAAAGGTGGTGGTTAAGGTGCTGGTGAACACGGTTCCCTGATCCGCTTGAATCTCCGCGGAAAACCGATTCGTGCAAAGGTGCTGAGCAAAGCGTCCACTATCTATGAAGAGCTTAGTTCATTGAGGGGGATTGCTTCGGGGAATTTTGTTGCTGGACACAGCATGGTAAGGAAATACTTGTATCCCGATTTATACTGTGGTAAGGGCCCTACCGTGTCTATCACTAACCGCCGAAAAGGCTCAGTGGAACCAATTTCAGGGGAGTTTTCCATTTGTCTCCTGGTTTCCCGACTCGTTGACATGTGTCACATGACTTCACATACTGCTCAACGTCTTTGAAGCATCCTGGCCAGTAGTACTCCATTAAAAGTCGGTCTATCGTTTTGTTGATCCACAAGTGTCCCGACCAGCTGTTCCCATGACACAAGCTCAGAAGGTCATCGCGGTATTTTTCCGGAATTACTAGCTGATCAAACGTCTTGCCTTTGTGATCTCTGTAGTGCCTGTAGAGCAGTCCGCCTTTTTCGAATACCGTGATGTTACGCCTCGCTCACGCCCTCTTCCGCGGTAGCATGTAGGCGCCTCAAACTAGGGTCGTTCTGTTGCTCTGCCTTCAGCATCTCCCTGTCTACCTCGCAAAGCCTCTCAAAACTGCGCGAAGTGGGGGCTAATACTGACGCTCCGGCGGGCTCTAATTACTGCGGTTCGCTTGGCGTCGCAGCTGCGTTGATGTCGCCTGATCTAGGGACAACCACGACCCCTTGTTCAGCCACTAGGTTTGGCTCCATGATTTCAGGTTCTGCTCCGATTTCCGCCTCTCCCTGTCCCAGGTCCTGTGTTAACTGAGCGGCGAGCTGGCGGGTTTTAGAGCGCGTTAGTGCCTGTACTTTTCCTTCTCCAACGATCTGTCCTCGCTCACGCAACAGCCGGTCTGACCGGTTCGAGAACAGATAAGGATATTCCAGCGGAACAGTTTTCGAGACGGCTGCCTCCGTCACCAGTTTTCCGAACGGACCTGAAATCTCAACCCTTGCCATAGGTAAGCAAACACTGTGCTCCTCCAACACCTGTTTAATCCACATTACTTCTCCCGTGAAATCCTATGACGTGCGTAGGTAGGGTGCACTACATCCATCGTAGCCGCACTGTCCCTGAGCACCTTACAAGGCTTGCCATTTACCACTAACTCATGAAGGTAGGGGCGAAGCAGTTTTAGGTTTTATCACTACCGTTTACGTACGAGAACACCATTCTCTGGTTTGTACATCTTGCAGCGATGTGCCCTGTTTCTTGGCAGTTATAACACCGCAACGGTTGCCTGGCCTCGAACTCCTTTTTCCGCGCCTTTTCTACCCCCTAGTCCTTAGTTTGACTGCCGCATTTCTCTGGAGCCTTTTATGTGACCTTTTTTTGTGTTTCCCCCTGCCCCACGTTTCCATTTAGAGCCGGCCGTCTAGAAGAAAAATACTTTCTTGAGGTAGTTCCTATTTCTGACTGGCCTTCCTCCGCATTCGCCTTTCTCCGCGTCGAGAATTCATCTGCGAGTTGAGCTGCTCGCTCGACTGTCTCTACCTTTTCTTTGTGCTGCACCCAGAGTTTTACGGACGGTGGAATGCTGCGGAAAAACTGCTCCAGACAGACGCACTCAACTACCTTGTCCTTACTTTCGTACACGCCTGCCCCCTTAAGCCACTCTACAAGTGTAGAGTGTATGCAATGCTTTTGCAATGTAGAGTGTATGCAATGCAGTGTATGCTTTTCAATGTGTATGCAAACTCCGCCTAATCCTCATTGCTTTTTTTTGTTGCCTCCCTAAAACGCTGCCGAAATGCCTCATCTGAAAGGCGGTATTTCTTCAGTAGAGCAGATTTCACCTGTTAATAATTTTACGCATCCTGTTCGCTAAGCCTGGCGATCACATTAGCCGCCTGGCAGGGAAAAAGACCTAGCAATCGTTGCGACCACAAATTTTCTGCGATTTTGCTCTTTTGGCACTCCCTTTCATAGTTAATTAGATACAGACCGATGTCTTCGCCCATCTTGTAGGGATACATCCAATTGTCTGTACGGTGAGACTCTACCCTGTTTAATCTGTCACTAATGCCTGCTCCCCCGTTTTGGGCTGCCAGACGCTGGCTTTCGAATTGGAGCTCCATCATTTTCAGCTGTATCTGTTCTGCGGCTTGCTTTTCTTTTTTTTCATCCTCTGCTTTCTTTTTTCGCCGTTCTAGCTCTTTTTTTGCCATATCCCACGCAATTTGCATCCCTTCTTCGTCCGCATCGCTATTATTGATTGCTTTTATGATTGCCCCTTTCCTCATTCCTTCGTCCACTTCCACATCCAACTCCTCACACATCAGCAACAGCTCTTCCTTATCGACCTTCCTGAAGTCCATGATCGCCGCCCTCAATGGTTGCTTTGCCCACTCACTAATGTTCTATGGTTCTGAGCAAACCACACTGTGCTACAGACACCCGATTACCAGCAGTTCAAACTTTTTACCCAGAGTTTAAAGCCTGGTGAATCATAGAACAAAGGCAAAGCGCTCACCCGTATATGTAGAACGAAGTCACCTGGTTCATCTCAAGCGCTGCCAACCAGTTGTTGAAGGTGGGGATCGGGGTTGCTTCTCGACCCAACTTCGGTCAAGATGACGCCCGCTCCGTCCCGGACAGGAGTGCCGCTGAGTGAAGGGTTCGATAGTGTGGAAAAAAGACTTGGTTTATTTTACATATTTACAAGCTTTCAAGTTCAGAAGGGAGCTGCTGCAACTGCATCTGCAGTCCAGTTTTATACACTATACAGTTTTATACACTTCCCTAGATTCCCCAGGTAGGGGACGCCCTTGCCGTGGTGGGTGTGGACAAAACTCACTATCACACACAGACACCTCCGCACACATGGACACGCCCCTGGCATAAGATGAGCCCGAAAAGAGGGCTATGAGGCCAGGACCCCGCCGGGCTGGCAGGAGACGTCAGGTGTTCGGTCCGCTCTCCGCCGGTCGCTGAACTTCGAAGCTGAGGCGCAAAGCCGGAGCGTCCCGTCGGGAAAAATTCCCCCGTGGTTCTGCTATAAGCGATAGCCGGCGAAGCCCGCAGACGAGCCACTGTGGTGATCCGTTCCCGCGCTTGTGCTGTGGCCGTGAAGCCAGGAGTAGTCGGGTCGGTGGAGACGTCGGGGAAAATCGGAAGACAGCCGGAACCACTTCGCGGCCGGCGACAGCGACTCCTTAAAGGGATTTTCGCAGAACCCTGCTCCCCGCTTGTCCCACGCAGCAACGACCGGGCGAGTGCGGTAAATGCACCCCGCAGACAACTGGCGAGAGATTCTGTCTTGGTGGCAATCCTCGAGACATGCTGGCGCCAATCTTAATACCATCTAGCGGCAATCCCTACTACTTCGTAGACCGGCCGGGCAGAACTGATTTGATCAAGCATGACATTGCGCTAACTTCCGAGGAGCCAGTGCGGTCAAGGTGCTATCGGCTCTCTCCATGGCAGAGAGATATCCTTGATATGGAGGTAAAGCACATGCTGGAATTAGGAGTAATCAAGCACTCCAAAAGCGAATACGCTTCGCTTATGATCTTGGTGCAAGCTCCGGGTAAAAACCCAAGGCCTGTAGTAGATTACCTGAAGTTAAATGCTGTCATCAAGGATCAAGTGTACCCTATTCCCAATATCGAGGAGAGGGTGGAACAGGTCAGTCGAGCAGCCTATGTAACTACGCTAGACCTTATTCGAGGGTACTGGCAAGTGCCGCTCACTGAACGCTCCAGCAGATACGCAGCTTTCGTCACTCCAACGGGAAGCTATCAACCAGCAATGATGAGCTTCGGGCTGAAAAATGCTCCGTTTTGTTTCTCTCGCCTAATGGACAGGGTTCTGCAGGGCTGTGAAGCATTTGCGGTGCCCTGCTTGGGCGACATTGTTGTCTTCTCAGATTCATGGGCGGAACATTTATTGCATCTGAAAGCAGTGCTGAGTCGTTTGCGTCAAGCTGGGCTCACTGTCAAGGCCGATAAGTGTTGCCTTGCGAGAGCAACCATCGACTATTTGGGCCACAACGTAGGCCAAGGTTTCAGGAAACCCAGTGAGGTTAATTAAGATATCGGCGGTAGCAGACTACCCGCGTCCAAGAACAAAGACGGACATTAGGGCATTCTTAGGGCTTACGGTATATTACAATCACTATATCCGTGATTATTCTGCTTTGGCAAGGCCCCTGACCGATGCTCTCCGCGGGACAGAGCTGACAAATGTAGTCTGGGACGAAAAGAAGGAAGCGTCGTTCTTAAACCTGACTGCGGTACTGGTTAGCTGCTCGGTTTTGCGAGCTCCGGATTACGACCCAGAATTCCTGGTCCAGTGTGATGCGAGTGATCGAGGGCTAGGTGCCGTTCTCTGCCAGAATGATGATCACGGCAACGAACATCCCGTTCTCACCTGAGCCGAAAACTGAGCTCTCGAGAGATGGCGTACTGCGCGTCGGAAAAGAGTGCGCTTGCATTGTTTGGGCTACTCAGAAACTGCAATGCTATCTCAAAGGCGCCAAATTCATCGTAGAAACGGACCATTGCCCCCTTTCCTGGCTGCAAACCGCGACATCAAAGAACAGTCGCCTTCTGAGGTGGAGCCTGATTCTGCAGCAGTATCATTTCGAGAAAAAGTACAAGAAGGGCAAATTGAATGGAAACGCGGACGCGCTGAGCCGTTCTTTCTAAACGGTGCAGGGTGCTCTTCGGTTATCCAAAACTGCTGCTAGGTTTTTTTTTTATTTCGTGCGTTATGTGTATGAATGCGCGTAGTAGGATGTTTGGTTTTCTCAGCATACGTGGGTCCTGAGAGTGTTTTTTTTTTAGTGTGGGCTTTTCTCCAATGGCTATAGTAACCAGATTGTAGTAATCCCTTTTTTGAACTTGTTTCCTTGGAGGGGAGTTGAGTGCTTGCTTGGGCATGTGGTTGATGTCTCAGAGAGCCCTCAAAAGACTCTGTTCACCGTCTAAGATGAATATGGCATGAGCGACGGAGAAGAGTTGGTTCATCTGCAAGCAATGTAGTCGTCTCTTCGGACAGCAGCGGCGACTGCTACCCACCGAGCCTCGTCTGGTGGGGGAGGAAGCTGCTATAACCCTGCTGGGGGCACATTGTTTGACCCCTCGTTAACCCCACGAAAAGAAAGAAAAAGATATCTCGGGGGGACTACCTATCATTCCCACGCACGCTCCCCTTGTGTCGGACCACGAGAAGCGAACCACGATGGACAAGACGACGAAAGGGAGCGGGCAAAAGCGCATTCCCAAAACTACCGTGACTGACTGCTTCAAACGAAGTAGCAGCGGACCCCCGTATCCTCCTCGCCCATTCCCACGGGGCTCAGCGTGCTTTGTGCGGCGACTCTTCCCATCTGTGAATCGTGTGGTGAAAGCGGCGGAGCCTCAGTCTATTTAACGAGCGTCCTGTGTACGAACGATGGCTCCGGGCCTTGCTCATATGACTACTCCCTATGTCCTTTCTTGCTATCCCCTCACCTCTTTCGTTTCTCTTCTCCATACTGCCTTCTATCCTTTATTTCCGCCGCCCCAGCTCAGGTGCCGCCGATAAAGTGATGGCAGATGCCGGGGTGAGCAAAAATCTTTTAACTTACTTTTTTATATTTTTGATTTTTGATTAAACACTTACTAGTACTACTCTGGGCCTTGGCGACCAGACTCATCCGGTCGCTCGACGCCATGAACTTTTAATTCTTGACAGTTTGCTCTTTCTGTTTCCTTCTAAATTATGTAATCAAGTTTCTTGAACAGTGCCAGTAAACCCGTTTGTTTGTTTTTTGTTTTCACAAGCTCAAGTGCCATATTTCTTCAACCCGAAGGCTCGGACACGCTGCCCAATGGAGCCCGGGTTCGAGTGAACCCCTGCGCCACGACACATCACGCAGTACACGCGTACCTTTATAGCACTTCGCCTCCATCCAAATGCCGTCGCTGTGGCTGGGATCCAACCTGAATCTTCCGGGCCAGCAGCCGAGCGCGCACTACAACCATTGATCAGTCGTCATGGCGGCGAAAGAAAATGGAAGCGCGAAAAAATAATACAATAAAGCAAGTGCTCAGTAAGCAGGAAAAAGAAGGTAATAAATAAAACTATGCCAAGAGACAAACAGGTTAGAGACCTACGTCCCCAACGCGGACAGAAACGACATTTTCTTTCTCTGAGAATGAGAGAGGGCTCGCTGATGCGGCAGAAGTTATTTGAACAGTGGTATACCGAGACCGGGCGACCGGTCCTAATGACCCCGCGGATCATCGATCGCTTACTGTATGGGTTGACCATTATAACTAATGGCGCAAAGAATTTAAGTGAACTTGAACAAAGAATAAGCACTGACACCATGGGTAGAAAATCGCGCACTATAAGGCGATTTGCATGGATGCGTGAATGGCCTGCATTAAATAGTGGACGTCGCACTCTCATGCAGCTTATGCTACATCCGCCAGTTCCATCAGCCATGAAATGTCCAACCATGGAAAGGTAGCTGTAAAACCTCGTAGTAGCGTTATTAGAACGCCTGAGCGCATGATATTTTAACAGCATTATAAAATTTTCACAAATAAAGCTACAGTAAGAACGGTGATGAACTATTGCATAGGAAAAAAAATCAAGGATCCGGTGCCCTGTGTTTTGTACCTCAACGAGTGAAGGAAACAGTAAAAGGCACTTGCGGACTAATCATCCAAGCGCTGTCCGATTTCGTCTGGAAGATATTCCACCAGGCCTTCACGAAAAAAAAATAATGAAACAAAGCTCCGAAAAAACCAAGATTGGCAGTTGCTTTTTTTTTCAAATAGAACAAACTTACAGACAAAAGTTGTAGGTTATGGTTTTACCATTTCAAGGGCAGCCCAGGATATCCTACGGGGGTGGCGTACGTCGAAGGGGGAGTTAATTTTTGGGCATTGTTCGTCTTCCAGACAAAATAAAAAGAACAAATTGCGGCATTGAGACAGCGATATATTGGTTTCACATCACGCAACGCAAAGATTAAGCTGCTTAGGTGCTTGTGTGAGAACAAAAGCAATTCCTCCAGGGACAGAAAGGAGCGCCGGGCAAATCTTCGCGGTAGCGGCCGCCATCCCTCGCCCCCCGTTGGCGCCGTCACTGAAACACAGTCACTTATTTCCCTTTGAAAGGTTAAAATAATTGTCCATTCGTTTTTTGCATCTTCATTCGCAGCCAAGCGGTGATGCGTTTAAAAAAGGGGTACTTATGTGATAACGCCATAAAAAACAGATGGATGGATGGATGGATGGATGGATGGATGGATGGATGGATGGATGGATGGATGGATGGATGGATGGATGGATGGATGGATGGATGGATGGATGGATGGATAGATGGATGGATGGATGGATGGATGGATGGATGGATGGATGGATGGATGGATGGATGGATGGATGGATGGATGGATGGATGGATGGATGGATGGGTGGGTGGGTGGGTGGGTGGATGGATGGATGGATGGATGGATGGATGGATGGATGGATGGATGGATGGATGGATACGGCTGAACCCTTTAAATCAGGTGGTGGCTCAAGCCAACTAGCCATGACTTATGAAATTTTACTCTTGTCTTGATCTTAGCCACCAATAAGTTACTCCTACCCGCTTAAAATCTACTTTCCCTTCACTGTCGCGGGCTCCCTCCCTCCAGGAGTCTACGCCAGCGCCGCGCCGCGGCAACCGCTTCAAAGCTTCACGGGCAGAGCGCCGCTTTTGAAACTAGAAAATCTTCTAGAACACTGCACGTCCGGCAAACAGGTATACGTCTCCGGTAGTACATCTCCGGCATTATAAAAATGTCTGATGTCTCTACGATGTTTGCACGTTGCCCTCCATTTTGCACTATGTACTGTGTGTTGAACATGCGTTGAACTTCTAAGCAGATTTCCGCCATATTGCTTTGCTGGATTGCTTTTCACCTGACGCTACGACACGCATTCTGGGCGTTGTCTTATGTTTCGGAGACAGGCTTTTGCTTCGTGCCTTCGGTTGTTCGTTGTTCCGGCTAGCGGTGTGGAGGGGAAGTTGGAGAGCGCTCGATTCGCCTGCACTCGCTGCACCAGTTCGGCAAAGTTCTGAGGCGGTGCCGCGAGTGTGTAGCGCTAGTTCCGGCAGTTTGAGTGCAGTTTGGCACTGTGTGTTGCCAAAACGGATGGTCGAGTGGAGGCCTGGTCGTCTGCTAGACTTGGCGACGTCAATGAATTGCAGCCAGCTTTTTACAGGCCACATCACCGGCTGCCAACATCTCCTATCTCGTGAAGAAATGTTCGAGCAGCACAGCACAATAAAATGTTGCCATGAACCAGCCTCGATGCGTGTATGTGCACATCGTGACGTCTGTTCCTTTTACATTGGTGTCAATTACGCGCAGCCGTTTCTTTGGAGAACTCGAGCAGCGTTCTAGCTTGTCGACGCGCGGAATTACTTGAGTTTCCGCCGTTTATCACAACGTGCTAACCATCATGCCTCCATGGCGGCTGCAGCTGCACTATTTCGGCACTAACCACCCAGAAGGTGCGCAGTTTTTCTGAAGTAGGTTCGCACTTCTTTCAACCGAGTGCCGTGGTTCACACAATAACACCATCTGCCGGGATAGTTGGTTGCGATTCATATGTATCAGCAGCACGAACACAAAAACAGGAAAAAGGAAGTACACAGCGCTGAACCTGTGCCTTTAAGCGCTACAACGAGTGACCAGGTCCACTCCGTCCGCTGCACATTGTTGCAAATGGAATGCAAGCCCCAAGGGTAGCGTTGGCCTGGCGGCCTGGGGCACAGCTGGAAACATCCGAAGGTCCTGGCAAAGGATGAGTCGACTGCCAACAGAACAACTTGTTTATTCTAGCATCGCAAAAGAGCAGCCGGTCAGGGCGACCACGTTACTCGACGGAAGAAATCGAAGTCTCTCTTTGGCGTCCGGGGCAGCTGTCTTTATACCCTCGGAGTCGAGGGCAAGAAGGAACGGCTCGGGATGAAGCGCACGAGACGGCGACGCACGGACATGTTGAGACGTGACGTGTCGCGTCCGCCGGGCCGGCGCCGGTCAGACCTCCTCGCCTCCCAGTTGGGGAGCTCCTCTCCCCGGCTGCCGCGCTTTGACAAGCGTGGGCACCAACATGCACACACACACGAAGACACGTGGCATTGAAACCTGCCTGGACGCGCTTGGCGGGAGGCGTTGCGGCAGCACTGAACGGGCCAAAATGACCGCCACTTTGAACGAAGCCCCGGCGTCCGTTGCATCCGCGCCGGCTATACCGCGCGTCGTAGGCGAAACGTAACAACATCGATCCGTTTCCGCCGTTGGGGCGAGGCGAGAAACTTGCCTGACCATGGCCAACATTTCCGGCGCTGTCCTCGTTTCCACCGCGAACTTGGGTCCGTGGCCAAGGAAACGCTGGACCCCCTCTGGGATGCCCCTGACACCTCACACGAGGTGGACGGAGTTTCCAGTCTCTTTCCTCTTTAGGGCCGTTGTACGATCGTTTCGGAGCGCCTTCCGCCTCGTCCGTTTCGGGAGCGGTCCGCCCGTTTTCGGCCGCCAGGCGGACGTGAGGCGGAAAGGTGTTGTACGATCACTTTGGCGCTTGCGAGCGAGGCGGATGGTCCCAGCATGCCGATTGGCGCGCCGGGCATATCCGTCTGTCCAATAGCCTTCTCCGGCTGGTGGCAACCTAGCCGGCGCGAGCGCACCGCCAGCATCGCTCCACGCGCCGAAACGGGCTCCCGCATCCCAAGGGGCAGATCGGTATGCGCCCGACTACCTTCTCCCTTGCCTCCTTTCCCGCCCCCCTCTCCAAACCCCGATATCCCCTGCACACTGCGCTCCCCCCCCTGCAGGCAAATAATCGTGTTCATAGGCAGTCACAAACAAATGAAGGCAGCATATGAACATGCAAATGTGCATGGATTACATCTCTTGAAGGCTTCGATAATGCCTCATCAAATAAACTAATGCAGCTGATAGCATTAAGCGCTGCTGCTCAACAACTGCTCGGCACTGACAAAATGTTGGCAAACAGGCCTCCAACAAAAGCATAGAGACAGCTTAATTCACTTTGGTACCTTTGTTTGACGTGTGGCACACACACACACACACATACAAAATGACGGTGCCCCCGAACTGACATTTGCACTGCGCACCGATTTTTTTTCACACAGGCTACATAATGCCGCTGGCACACTGTCTCAACCTGCGCACCCATGATCATAAAACGTACCACTGTATCGTGCACCAAGACGCACAAGACTGGCGACGCTACTGTTGTCGCAGCAGAAAACACTGCGACGGCCGTGCAGCCAAGATCGTGTCAAGTCGCACACGCAGCAGTTTGATATGTAGCAGAAACAACGTCGTGGGCTCGCCTCGGTCACGATCACTGCAGCCATCGCAACGGAGGCGACCAGCTGCACAGCTCCAAGTTCATTTCAACATTCGGAAAACGGCGGGCGTCGCGAGTTTTTCGCAGATGAACATATCGCTGACTTGACGGGAAAGCACTCGCACCGACCATAATCACTTTCCCTACGCGGACACTTGTCGCTATGCTGTGAAACTTGCGCACGCACAGGAAAATAACTCGCAGCAGAAATTCAAAACGCTTGCCACAACCACAAACAGCTCGAAATAAACACTTCGTGACACCGCCATTGCACAGGTCTTGCGTCGGTTAGCAGAGCCGCAGCAGGAATTACAAACGCATGCAAAAACCAAAAACAACTCGAAATAAACACTTCGTGACACCGCCACTGCACAGGTTTGCATCGGTTTGAAGAGGCGCTCTGTCAACTCCGTCAACGTAGATGATTACAGAATTCAACTAGTGGAACTATCGCTCGCCACTGCTGAACGCGGCGAAGTTTGCAGTCGCTCTGAACACTGGTAATATCAAGATGTGTACAATATAATATGCTTCGCGACATCGCTGCCACTGCCCAGGCCGCGCTCCCCAGTTCAGTCGACGGATGGCCATCTTGCCCCGGCAGGCCGGGGCAGAGCAGAACCGAGGCGGAGGGAGGAGGGGCTCGGACGTCACTGACGTCACGGGAAAAGCAGCCAATAGCTGCAATCCGGTCCCCGGCCGGATGCGCTCGTCCGCCAGAAAGTTGAAGTTCACCAACTTTCCATCCGTTCGCCGAACGAGGCGGATCCGCCAGCTCCGCTCGCGAAACGGACGAGGCGGAAGGCGCTCCGAAACGATCGTACAACGGCCCTTAGAGGCACGAGAGCACGCAGGCACGGGAGAACCTGCTGCCAGAGGCACTCTGTCGTTCGGCTGGCTTGCGTCACAACCTCATGCCATTTTCTTGCTGCCGCTGGAATTGGTGACGATGCGAACACCATTAACCGCACATGTGCTCTATGGAGGCTCGCCAGGTCCTGCCATTCCGAACGCAAGATTTTGCACAGGCGGGTGGCACGGCCGACAGTGGGCTGGATGCCGCCGAACAGCTTCAGAAGTTCAGGAGGGAGTACCTTGCGCCGAATACAGAAGCCGAGAATTCTTGCCCGGCTGGAGGATGCAGAGGTGAGGTATACAACTGTGACATTCCGTGTGTGCTACGAGGATCCACGTTCAACGGCGCGGCGTAGACGGAGACCCGTGACAGCGGCATCATCAATTACCCAGCCATGCTCTTTGAGTGACGACCAGAACAACCGGACCCGCCGCCGCCCCGGGGAAACAGGCTTTATCCTCCCCAATTTCCGGGCACATTATGCCATGCTCTTTGAGTGACGACCAGAAAAACCGGACCCGCCGCCGCCCCGGGGAAACAGGCTTTATCCTCCCCAATTTGCGGTTACATTCCAGGACAAGGGAGCTGTCAGCGGGCCAGAGCGCTCCGTACCACAGCCGACGCTATGCGCTACCGCGAAGACGACATTCTTTCCCTCCCCCCCCCCCCCCTTTGTCGTGGGCTATCGCCGGGAAGGCACCCACAGCTTCCCAGAAGGGCCGCGACGGACACCTGTCATGGCGGACAGGCAGTACTCGCCAAGAATGTGGAAAGACAGGCGCTAGTGAATTAGCTCCGAAGAGAGAGCCTGTGTATACTCTCACTTGAGAGAGAGTGGTGGCGTTTTTGTTGTTTATTTAGTTTGTATTGTTAACAGACTCTGGGTTCGAGGCTAAGCCCAACCCAAAAGGGGTGGTCCCCATCTCGCATGTTATTTTGGATTGGAGAATTGATGCTTTGGGCGGGCCACTGGAAATGACCGCCCTTAGTCCTTTGTTAATCAAGTGCTTAAAAGCACATGTAAACGGATGCAGTCCAGTCTGAGCTGGGGCTTCATGCTTAGCATGTAATGTGATGCTACTTAGGCACTAACCTGCCCGGTCGATGAGTAAAGTAGTGCAAAGTTTGTTCTGTTGTAAAATTATGCTCTGCTGTCATCATCTACAAGCTCGCCTCCTGTTCATCTTCCAAGCCGAACGACACTAGAGGAAGGGTTTGTGAACCATCCTCGAAGAAACGGAAGAAGAACGCTCAGGACGACATCGTTCGCCAAGAGGGCCTTCAGCGCCGAAGCCCGACGGCGTGCAGCTTCTGCCAGCAACCGCTCGAGCCCAACTCCGGAGCCACTCCATCGCCCCCATGAAGTCGTCGGCACGTAAGCTCGAACGCCCCAGCCTCTGATGTATAACCTTAATCATGTGTAATTATTGAATATACCTGTTTGTTTAAACTGAGCCATACGGTGTCTCTTTGCCTCTCCGTCCCGTGTGGACCTGCGCATTATGGGGGTCATCACACTGGTGTCAGAAGTGGGGTTTCAAAAGCAAATGTCCTCTGAATGCTGTGACATTCATGACTTCAAAATTGTAATCAAAAGGGAATCACGGGACTGATTGTGGGACTTTTACCCCCATTTGAGAGGCTTGAGGCACTGGAGGGCTTGAAAAAAAAAAAGACTGTATCTGAGGGAGCTCCCACTCCACAGCCGTCGCTCGGAGCAAGCATGCTGGCATTAGGAAGCGTCATTCCGACGTTTACGGGAGATAAGACAGGGGTTCCAATCTGCGATTTCTTTTCCATGCTAGAAGAGATTGGGAAAATGGGGGGATGGTCCGATGCTCAAATGCTGGGAATGGCGAGGTGTAAGATGGCAGGAGCTGCTCATGATTTTGCATGGCGAGACGAAAAAGTAAAATCCACAAAATCATTTGCGGAATTTAAGAAGCTCGCGTTTGAGCATTTTGACACTGAACCACGTCACGTGCGAGTACAGAGGTTCCGTGACGCCGGACAGATGGTAGGGGAGGACGTGCGAACGTTTGCGTCGCGGCTTCAGCGCTTAGCGCGCGATACGTTAAGCAGGGAGGAGGAAGGAGACCAGCTAAGGAAGAAATACGCGGAGGATCTACTTAAAGAGGAAATGACCGCTTTGTTCGTGGCTGGTCTGCAAGACCCCGTGCGCCGGTTCGTGCTCTCGCGCAAGCCGAGCAATTTCGACCAAGCCGTGGAGGCCGCATTGGATGAGGAACAAAATGAGGCGTTAACGACAGCCGCAGCGAGAGTACGCGTCATAGAGAGAGCGGTGCTCAACCCTGAGGTTGCTCTCTTGACAGAGCGGTTAGATCGCTTAGAACAGCTGCTATCTCAGCAGGTAGAATGCCAGGTTGAAGCGCGCGCTCAACACCGCCCATTCGCTGGAAACCGGAGACCGCCACAAAGCTACAGGCGCGGTATGCGAGATTTTGAAGAAATCGTATGCTTCGCTTGCCAGGGTCGCGGACACATCGCCAGGTTCTGCCAAAACGTGCGCCGTGGGGAGCCACAAAGAGAAGCAGGCGAGACACGCCCTAAGCAAGCCTACAGCGGGGCTCCAGATACCGAGACAAAAAACTAGTTAGTCCTCCCCAGCCTGAGGAGCGTGGGGAGGGAGCAGTAGATGATGAGGTGGTGGTAGTTTGTGTGGCCGACGAGGCATGCCCTGTTGTGCGTTGCAAGTTAAATGGTTGTTGCATGGAATTGTTGATAGATACGGGGTCAAAGGTGACATTGCTTAAGGAGAGCAGTTTTAACACGCTTCGAAGGAAGGGGGACCGCGAGGTGTTGGAAGCGTCTGGTGGTATGGCAACCAAATTTGTAGGCATAACGGGGGATCCTCTTGGCATAAGTGGACTCTACCGGTTACACTTCTCTCTCGGCGGAATTGCATTGGAGCACCCCTGCTACGTATGCCCGGACACGGTGTCTCTGCCAAACGGAGTGTCAGGTATATTAGGGCAGGATTTTTTGAGAAAAGGGAAGGTAGTAGTCTCATTCTCTGAGGAAGAGGTTAATGCGGGCGGCTCAAAAGTTCCGTTTTTGAATAGGAGAGGGGCTGAGATTCGCATTACCGATATTGACACCCGTCAAACAGTGGGATCATTGGAGAAGGTATATTCGCGGGTTGCCGTCAGGCTGGTCGAGGAGGCGGTCGTCCTTCCCTGGTCGGAGCACATTTTGTACGCGTTTGTGCCTTCAGATGTAGAGAGCGGCGCCGTGGGAGTGCTTGAGCCGGTCGACTCTCTCAGCAATGGCCTGAAGGCAGCCGCGTGCCTCGTGACAGTTAATGACGCCCACAGAGTGCCCCTACGGGTGGTTAACTGTAGCCAGCAGCCACTGAGCCTTCCCAAGAACAAAACATTGGCTTTCTTCACCTCTGCGATAGAGCAACGTGAGCCCACCGATACGGTACTCGCAACTGTAGAGCATGCTAGTCCTTCGGCTGCTCCAAAGGTGTCGTTCGATCTTTCTCACGTAAAATCCAGGGAGAGGGAGGCTCTGGCTGGTTTGCTGAACGACTACTCGGAGGTATTCGCCGCGTCCAACCTGGATTTGGGCTGCTGTGGCGTTATAAAGCACAGGATAGAAACCGGCACTTCATCGCCCGTTTACCAGCGTGCGTACAGGATTCCTTACTCCCAACGTGAGGAGATGGAGCGGCAGGTGCAGGACCTGATTGATCGCGGCATTGTCGAACACTCAAAGTCACCCTGGGGAGCACCAGCACTATTGGTGGAAAAGCCAGATGGCTCATATCGATTGGTAGTGGACTACCGCAAACTAAATGCCGTAACTCGCATCGATCCATACCCCATCCCCAATATACAGGAGACGCTTTCTCAGCTGGGCTCTGCCAGGTACTTCACGGTAGTGGACATGGCGGCGGGATTCTGGCAGATAGCAATGGATCCGGCAGATGCCGAGAAAACGGCATTCAACACGCCCTCAGGGCACTATGAATGGAAAAGAATGCCGATGGGTCTGGCCAACAGCCCTGCTGTCTGGCAGAGAACCGCTGATGTTATCCTGGCAGGTCTTCTGGGGAGGCTGTGCTTCGTGTATATGGATGACATTATCATATACAGTGACAGTTTTGATAACCATTTGCGCGATATTGAGCAGGTTTTGGTGCGACTAAGAGCAGCGGGTCTCAAGCTGAAGCCCTCTAAGTGCCAATTCCTCAAAAACGAGGTGAAATACCTCGGGCACGTTGTTTCAGCTGACGGCGTGCGACCGGACCCTGAGAAACTAAGGTGTGTCTCGGATTTTCCATCCCCGACTAGCGTCCGCCAGGTCCGGCAGTTTCTCGGCCTGATCGGTTACTACCGAAGGCACATAGAGGAGTTCGCCAAGCTCGCTAAGCCGCTCACCGCCTTAACAGCCAAAAACGTCGCCTTTCGCTGGGACGAAAACGCGGAGAATTCTTTTGGGGCCCTGAAAAGGAAGCTAATGAGTGCACCGCTGTTGCGCCACCCGGATTTTAATTTGCCCTTCGTTATGGCCACAGATGCGTCAAAGTTCGCAGTTGGTGCCGTGCTATCTCAGGTTATCCAGGGCAAAGAACATCCCGTTGCTTTTGCTAGCCGACAGCTGAGCCCCACAGAGCAAAAGTACGGAGCTACGGAAAGGGAGTGCCTCGCCGTTGTCTGGGCAGTAAAGCACTTCAGATGCTACCTTTACGGCCGCAAATTCAAGCTAGTCACAGACTGCCATCCTCTGAAATGGGTGATGAGTGTCAGGGACCCTAGCTCGCGACTCGCTAGATGGAATCTACACCTGCAGGAATACTGCTTTGAAGTTGAGCACAAGTCAGGAAAGACACATCTGAATGCTGATGCACTCAGCCGCACAGCTGCCGTGGCAGCTATAGATGAGTTTGTCCCCGTAGTCGACCCCGCCGAATTACGCACAGAGCAGTGCAAAGATCCGGACCTGAAGCGAATAATCGAAAGCTTAGAGGACGCACCGTCTCACCCCGAACAGCTAGGTTATTTCATTGGCAAAGACGGCACCCTGTGTCGGCGCACGAGGCCAACCAGGAAAGGGAGACCAGAGAAAACCGCTTGGGAGAGAGTCGTCATACCTCGGTCGTGGACAGAAAGGGTTCTTCGCGCGTTTCACGATGCGCCATGCGCCGGTCATTTTGGCGTAGCGAAGACACGCAGGCGTGTGGAGCGTTTGTACTTTTGGAGTGGCATGCGACAGGATGTTAGAGACTACTGTGCGAAGTGTGATTCCTGTCTCGAAAGAAAAACACCCAAGGGACGAAGACCAGCTCCAATTCAGCCGTTCCCTGAGGTTTCGGCTCCCTTCGAGCGGACAGGTATGGACATAATGGGCCCATTGCCCACGACCACTTCCGGAAACAAGTACATTTTAGTATTTGTCGATCACCTTTCAAAATACGCGGAAGCGGTAGCACTCCCAGATCAGAAGGCAGACACGGTTGCAAGAGCATTTGTCGAACAGATCGTGCTCCGACATGGACCCCCGAGGCAACTCTTGACAGATCGGGGAACGAACTTCGTGTCGCAGCTAATGAGGAGAGTTTGCGAGCTGCTTAAGATCGCTAAGAAGCAGACAACACCGTACCATCCGGCTTGCAACGGCGCGGTGGAGCGACTGAACCAAACCGTGGCCGGGTTCCTGTCGCATTTTGTTTCGCGCGACCAGCGGGACTGGGACTTGTGGCTCCCGTATGCAATGTTTGCCTACAATTCCGCAGCACACGAGAGCACGGGCGAATCGCCATTCTTTCTTCTCTACGGCCGAGACCCGGACCAGCCTAGTGAAGTGCCAGAGGGCCCCCGTCGTGTCCCATACGCTTCACTGGACGACTATAAGGTTGAGCTAGAATCGCGCTTGCAAGTGGCGAGGGACATCGCAAAGGAGGCCTTAAAGAAAGCGGCGAAGCGCAGGAAGGAGGTGCACGATCGCAGTGCTAGAAACGCGCCGTTTAATGTGGGGGACAGCGTGTACATTGAAAACTGCCAAAGGCAGATTGGGCTAGCTCGTAAGTTCCAGACGAAGTGGAGAGGACCGTGCGAGGTTGTCGAGAAGCTTTCTCCGGTAAACTTCAGAGTCCGAGACGTAAACCGGCGCTTGATAAGGATACACGCAAATCGCCTCAAGTCGGCACCGGTTCAGTATTCACGAAATGAGGAAAGGGAAAGCGCGGATTTTGATGGGGACAGAAGTGAAGCGGAGCGCGCAGATAGTTCGCAAGAAACGCCCTCTCCTGCATTTGTTCGGCAGGCGCCTGAGGTGACGGCCGGAATGCCACCGGATTTACTTCATGCATTGCTAGAAGAAGAAGCGCGCGAGGTTGCCGCGCAGATAACGCCAGGAGAGGCTCCTGCCACGAGCCCTCGCGAGTCCCAAAGCAGACAAAGGGTCACAGACTTACTTAGTATGACTCATGAAGGCCGATATCCGCTGCGAAATCGGAAAGCTAAGTCGGACTAATGGCGTAAACAGAGCGGAGTTTTGAACTGGTTAGAATTGTGTAATGCCACAGCTCATAACATTGCTATGTGCTTATGTGTTAAGTTATCGGAGTTGGTAGTTAAACCTTTCTGTCATTAAGTAACACCTTCACAGGAGAGCATGCGGAGCGCATGCAGAACCTGCCCTACTTCCTTTCGTTATCTATATTTTTGTCTGTGCCGTGATCGTGCTAGAAGTGGGAGCTCCTTTGTAACTGTGGTAAATTTATTTCGTCCAGTTTGGACTAGAAAGGAGAGGCTTGGGTGCTGAGTTTCATGTTTATCTGTAAAAGAAGATCAGTGCTGCCCCTGGAGACGCCAGTTATGACAGCGGAGGCATATGGTGTTGTGCAGTGGTGTTGAGTGCAGCGAAAAGTGTTTTGTCGGACGCACTGTGCGAGGCGATTCAGAAAGACAAGGGGAGCTGCAGGGACTCAAATGTTCGGAGAACATTCTTCTGGAGGGTGAGCGAGTGTGACATTCCGTGTGTGCTACGAGGATCCACGTTCAACGGCGCGGCGTAGACGGAGACCCGTGACAGCGGCATCATCAATTACCCAGCCATGCTCTTTGAGTGACGACCAGAACAACCGGACCCGCCGCCGCCCCGGGGAAACAGGTTTTATCCTCCCCAATTTCCGGGCACATTATGCCATGCTCTTTGAGTGACGACCAGAAAAACCGGACCCGCCGCCGCCCCGGGGAAACAGGCTTTATCCTCCCCAATTTCCGGTTACATTCCAGGACAAGGGAGCTGTCAGCGGGCCAGAGCGCTCCGTACCACAGCCGACGCTATGCGCTACCGCGAAGACGACATTCTTTCCCTCCCCCCCCCCCTTTGTCGTGGGCTATCGCCGGGAAGGCACCCACAGCTTCCCAGAAGGGCCGCGACGGACACCTGTCATGGCGGACAGGCAGTACTCGCCAAGAATGTGGAAAGACAGGCGCTAGTGAATTAGCTCCGAAGAGAGAGCCTGTGTATACTCTCACTTGAGAGAGAGTGGTGGCGTTTTTGTTGTTTAGTTTGTATTGTTAACAGACTCTGGGTTCGAGGCTAAGCCCAACCCAAAAGGGGTGGTCCCCATCTCGCATGTTATTTTGGATTGGAGAATTGATGCTTTGGGCGGGCCACTGGAAATGACCGCCCTTAGTCCTTTGTTAATCAAGTGCTTAAAAGCACATGTAAACGGATGCAGTCCAGTCTGAGCTGGGGCTCCATGCTTAGCATGTAATGTGATGCTACTTAGGCACTAACCTGCCCGGTCGATGAGTAAAGTAGTGCAAAGTTTGTTCTGTTGTAAAATTATGCTCTGCTGTCATCATCTACAAGCTCGCCTCCTGTTCATCTTCCAAGCCGAACGACACTAGAGGAAGGGTTTGTGAACCATCCTCGAAGAAACGGAAGAAGAACGCTCAGGACGACATCGTTCGCCAAGAGGGCCTTCAGCGCCGAAGCCCGACGGCGTGCAGCTTCTGCCAGCAACCGCTCGAGCCCAACTCCGGAGCCACTCCATCGCCCCCATGAAGTCGTCGGCACGTAAGCTCGGACGCCCCAGCCTCTGATGTATAACCTTAATCATGTGTAATTATTGAATATACCTGTTTGTTTAAACTGAGCCATACGGTGTCTCTTTGCCTCTCCGTCCCGTGTGGACCTGCGCATTATGGTGGTCATCACACAACGTAGCAGGGATCAGTTTGAGAAGAACTCTGTACTATCTTCTGTACTCTCTGTACGCTCTGTACTATCTTCTTCTTCTT
Source organism: Amblyomma americanum (assembly GCF_052857255.1). Taxonomy (NCBI): domain Eukaryota; kingdom Metazoa; phylum Arthropoda; class Arachnida; order Ixodida; family Ixodidae; genus Amblyomma; species Amblyomma americanum. The sequence continues at coordinate 494,419,028 of NC_135497.1, read as the reverse complement.
CTCCCTGTTTTCGTGTTCGCGCTTCTGGTACATGTGGTTCAGAGTGTGCCATGTTCCACCGCTGAAATGAATCCATGTGAGGTGCAGCGCCGCGAAAACCAGTTCATGTGGCGCAGGTGAATCGAACGGACTTGTAAGTCGGGTACAACTGAAGAACGGAGCAGCACATGCCCATCGAAGGAGGCCGCCCATCCAAGCGCGTCGACCGAATGTGGGAAAGGCGAGCGCCCCCGCCCCCCCCCCCCCCCCTCTCCTGCAGCGGCCAGTACAGCTGAGACAATAGACGCGAGCGCCACGCCTCTCCCTGTCTTTTTCACATTTTTATTTCCCTCCTTCCTGTCAGCTCGCTATCGCTTTCCTTTCTGCTGCCCCAGCGCTTAGGTGCTCCTAGAGACGATGGCAGATGCCGGGGCAGCAATACATGGCTTGCACGTGACGTCACATCCGCCTGCTCGTTGACCCGGCGACCATGCTTGTGACCCAGTCGCTCAGTCTTCGTTCAGTGCTGTGCTGCCGCGGATGCTTTCAGATTCGTGGCACCGGCACCGTTCACAGCTCTTCTTCATCCGATTTGTGCCTGCTATGGCGCCGCATGAACCTTTAAACGCGGGTTATTACTCTGAACTCATCGGCAGTATTCGCCTTCTTTACGAAGACAAGTTGAAACTGTGCGATGATATCGATCCATACACGCTGCGGCCCGGAGTGGACACAAGTGCCGATGTGAGTGGCTTCCCCGAGATTTCGCACGGCGACATCGTCACGTATCTTGTGTTTTCCGCGAACTTTGGGACTTTGGAAAACATGAAAGCGTACAAAGCTTTGGAGTCCCACAATTATTTTACAAGCGGCTGGGTGAAGCACCTTTCTGCCAAGGAATTCCAGGACGGCAAAGCTGTCCTGCTCGGCGAGGTAAGCATTACGAATCCATTTAATGATTGCAAACCTTGTTAATCTGTATGAGCAAAGCTGTGACGAATGGTCCGTACGCCGTTTGCGCTAAGCGCTCTGTGCGGCGCATCTGAAGCGCGACATTCGGTTATGTATGTACGCGAGCACGTGAAGTGCCCGCAAAGCATGAAAGGAGGCGGAAAAACCTTATCGGTTCCAAAAAACAAACAGAAAAACGGAACTTGAGGTCAAATCTAGGTGATCAGAATACTATGCTTCGTGATGACCTCGGTGGCTCGCTCGAGGACCCGGCGTTGAACAGCCAAGTCCGAGCTGGGCAGCGCAGTCTCCCACAGATTAAAAGAACCGAGTTGCAGCTCCCATTATGTGCCTTTGTTTTTATTTTGCACAGTCTGAATGGCATTGCAAATGAGCAGGTTCAGACAGACAAGTTCGTGCACCGCAACTCTGAAAAAAAAAAACGGCTCAAATGTTTTGTTCTAAGACGACATCCCTAGGCAAAGTGCAACTGAACCGCAGCAATTTTGAAACGATAGGTCAGTAAAGCCGACGTTTTTTCTCGTTGTCTTCGCACGTGAACCACTCACAGAGGCTGGGGCACAAACCTCTCCAAGTGTGGATTTTGTGCAAGAAGGATGGCGCTGTGATCACTGCGCACTGCACATATATGGCTGGAGCAGGGGAAGCATGCTCCCATGTTGGAGCCTGTTTGTTTGCAGTTGAGACCGGCATCAAAATGATGAAGTCAAGAAGTTGCACCCAGAAGGATAATATGTGGCTGCCCGCTTATGTCGAAAAAGTACAATATAAGCGACTCAAGGACATAAACTTCACATCATCTAAAGGGAAAAATCGGCAGCTTGATAGCAATTCCATTGAGGCAGGTCCAGTCAAGGAGCGGGCTCATGTCCCGCCACTTTCAGAGCAGGAGCGTACCAAGCTTTACGGCTCAATTCAGGATGCCGGCATTGTTCCTACAATTTTTTCAGTCCTCCCCGGATATGATGGACACTTTCAAAATCCTGTACCGATGCATGATGCCCGTTTGAGAAACCTCTACTCCGAAGAAATGTTGGCGCATGATTTGGATGTTTTGGTTAAGAAAGCCAATGATGTCATGCCATCAATAATTATAAGTGAAGAGACCGTAAAGGCCGTTCAAGCTTTGACAAGGCAACAGAGCAGCTCGTCTAATTGGCTTTTGTACCGAGCGGGCAGGGTGACTGCTTCTGTAATGAAAAGGGTGTGCCAGACAAGCATTGATAACCCTAGCATATCACTGCTAAAACTGATATGCTATCCTGAAAAGCAGTCGCTGAAGACGCCTGCCATCACATGGGGAGTGAAAAATGAGCCCCGTGCCTTCAGGGCATACCAAACCAGTGAAGCCGAGAAGCACGACATGTTCAAGTGCTCCAAGTCGGGGCTGCACCTGAATACAAGATATCCGTTTGTTGGAGCAACACCAGACGGTCTTGTTTGTTGCGCATGCTGTGGGAAGGGTGTTGTTGAACTTAAGTGCCCATTTTCGCTCAGGGAAGTGAAGGACGTTACAGAGATGGCTACTGCAGGTTCCTGCCTGGAAACTGTCAATGGTGTAGTCCAGCTACGGCGACAACACGGATATTTCTACCAAGTGCAGACACAAATGGCTGTATGTGATGTTCAGTGGTGCGACTTCGTGGTGTGGACACCTAATTTGTTGCACGTGGAGAGAATACAGAAAGACAGGCACTTTTGTGAGGAAATTCTGGCTGCTGGAAGAAAATTCTTCATTCATGCAATCCTGCCCGAGCTTTTCAGCACCTACTTCACCAGGCAGCATGCTGGTCCAGTGGTAAACTCTCCCAGGGATGTCTACTGTTTTTGCCGTGGACCAGAAATTGGAAAGATGGTTGCTTGCGACAACGCATCCTGCCGCTACAAATGGTTCCACTTTTCATGCGTGGCACTCAAGCGAGCACCAAAAACGACACTGTGGTTTTGTCCAGAGTGCAAAGGACCCAAAGGCTAAGCAACCTGTAACACAACTTGGACAGCTGCCTCATGTTTCAACCTTGGAAGTGCGTCTTGAGGCTGGAACACACGTGGCCCATATGAGACACGCTGAAATCTGGCGTTGAGAAATGACAATGCCGTCAGCAGATTCTGAGTTTGCTTTATTCAGACATGCAGGAGCAGGACTCACAATCACGTATCCACTGAGGCCGAAGCCTGCTGTCCAGTGCTTTATTCAGACATGCTGAAGCAGGATTCACAATCACTCATCCACTGAGGCTGAAGCCTGCTGTCCAGTGGCGTCCTTTGGTGCAGCAACAATTGATGCATACAAGTTAGATAGCACACAACACACAGTTACAATTTTGTCGAGTGGCGCGACTTCATCTCCTGGCCGGCACACAACGTAATCGATTGGCACGACAGACTTCAGGAAAATAAACTTATTCCTAATGAGTCCAATTACTCTTTCCACGTGTATTCGCACGTTTGTGAGCTTTCTTGTGCTCTGCACATCTTCTGCTGAAAGTTGTTTCTTTCCCCTGGTAAACGCTGGCACGTGAAGCTTTGCACAGTAGAAACCAACGCTTTCGCTGATGTTAAAACCCCTGTCTGCGAGTACAACGTCTCCAGGCACCAAGTTGTCCAAAAACCCACAGTGTTCGGTGATATGTTTGTCACTTGCCCTGCCTGCCCAACCTTCGGATATATATGTAACAACACCTTGTGGAGCAATCCTAATCAGGAACTTGGCTGTATTGCTACCTTTATACTGGGACCATGTTTCACATCTTGGAAGATACGATGATGGCCTTTCTATCTTGATTTCGAAGCAATCGATGATGACTGCTACATTCGCACCAAACGAGTCGTAGAATGCCTGTGGCATTGTCTTTTGCAAAGCATCTCGTGTGGGCCAGATTATTTCATCTTTTAGTCTGCAATACGCCACGTCAGCCACTTGTCGAAAATGCGCGATACTGTAGCCTCTGAAATATTGAACCGAAATGTAAGGTCAGCGTTTTGCAGATTTACTTTTAGCTTCATCATGAACAGAACGAATTCTTGAAATTTTGTGAGCTTATTGTTGACATTGTGTGAAATGAAGCTTGCTAGTGCTTCGAACACAGCAAATAAAACAGCAAAGTTTGGCATCCCAGTGTACAGTCGCACTTTTGCTTCACAACTTTTCAGTGAGTCTTCAGTCACCTCGAGCTGCTCTTTCTCTTTCTGCAATGTGTACAGATGTTCATTCAGCACTACAGAATGCTGCTCCAGTGCCTGTATGTCTTGCATGGTCATGTCGGTTTGAACAGCGATTCCTGTATAAAAAAAAGTTTATAAGCTCGTAAACTAGAGTGGCAGCCAGCGAAACTGCATGCTGGCTAGGCATCACAAGCACTAGGTAAGCGGACCGACGCACCAAAGGCCTTGGAATTCATCGTAAGCAAAAACAAATGACCATCCATTACTATGAAAAAAAAATGCCTACTGACCTGTCTCATTTTCATCGGCGCTGACTTCCTCGGCTTGCGGTGGCTGTGGGGAATCGGGACAGGCACGCGGCGACGCCTCCGATGCCACTGCTGTCGCTTCAACATCGGCCCGTCGCTTGTGAGCGAGTCTTTTTGCTCTGCGATCGTGCCGCGCGGAATCAGCATGCCTGGTCCCGTGGCCGAGACTGAGAGACGGGGCCCAGTCTGGATTTGTCTCGTCGAACAGGTTGGACGGTTCTCCTGCGGACGCAAAGCTGTTTTGAAAGCGTTCCACGTAGTCGTGTTGGCTTTTTTTTCTATAAAACGGAGACACATACAGTGGGCTCACCTTTTATGAAATGCACACCGCAGACGCGCACATTGGGGCTTTCGTGGTTGAAATTAGCACGTTTTATGCGTGCTAACCACAAGCTGCGGCGCTTCGCACTCAGAGTCTTGGTTCGCTCGCACTGGTTTTCGATCACTTTCGGCAGAGAGAAAAACCTCGCGCTAGTTGGCTTTTTCTTTCTCCCTGTAACGTCGCTGCGATTGGAGCAGCCCACAACGGCGCAGTTGACCATGCTGAGACTGCAACGCTTACGCACACGCGGAAAACAACACGAGCTGGCACTACCGCGACCACTCCAGTGCGCACGGAGCGGCGGTGGGTCATGAATATGGCGGCCGCGTATCCCAGCATTCCTGTTGATGACGTCGGTGCAAGCCATGTATAATCTTTTGCCTTCTTTTAATAAACTGCTACTGGCTATGCAGCTAAGGCTACGCGCAGACTTATCCCGAACAAAGAACATTACACTCTCGACCACGCGAAGCAATGCGCCGACTCCTTCCCTCTTTTTTGCAGATTTGGCTGCATGCATAGCCACAGAAATCGACCTGACTGGCTGGAGGGCTCTCTCTGAGTTGCATGTGCCGCTTCGTTCTTTAGTTGCAACCGACTATAGTGCTGAGAAGTCCCCTCCACCGGAACTGGCACAAAGGACCGCCTCCTTCCCTTTCCAGCTTAGCCAAGAACTGCGCGCCCCTCCTGCAGGCGGGGTTGACTGGTAGCGCCAGGTACAAAAGGCACAGATTGGAAACGTCTTGCTTCTTGACGCCTGTTGCATCTCTATCGTGTAGCGACCAAAGAGGTCCTCAGGCGGTGCGTTTCGAGAATGAATCGGGCCCGTATCTCAGCCAAGAACGGTTTCGTGCTATCCCGGTGCCAGACCCATCCGTCGAGTCAGCGCCCATTTTGTTCCCCTTTCATTTGAAGCTTGCTCCAGCGCGTTGCCTTGGTGTGTTCTGAAACGTGTCGTCTAACCGTGCTAGCAAGGCTTGACATGCGAGAGCTTAGGCGGATGTTCGTTTTTCCGCATACGGCATGCAGCATAGCCGCTGTTCTGCATTTGTGTGGGCAAATTCATTGAAAAATTGGCACACTCCAGTTCCGACAAAATGCGATCTGGCCGATGTGCCTAATAATTTAGTCTTTACAGAAAAAAGTTGCTTCGCAAACAATGGCCGGTACGTGTTGTATGGAATAAAAATCTGGAGCTAGTTATTTTGCTGCGAATGTGTCAATGCATGGCAACTGCCCCATTTCAAAATGATTTGCTACCAACCCATGAAACCAAAGGGCGGGCTCAACACGAAAGTACACACGTTTCTTGCGTGTTCCCTGAGCAATAAATACGACAATACACTCTGGTTTCATTCAAATAATGAACAGTAGTCCACCCAATATATCGGTTCGAAAACTACCAAGGCATGCACTCTGCTTTTAGCGCGTGCATTATCAAGGGAAGCTGAAGCAAGACACGGGAGGAGCTGCCAACGTTCTTCCCTAGCGTGCCACTCTTGACATCGCGTTTCAGTGTCGATTAATACACTGTGCGGGAAAAAAATTCTCGGAAAATGATTGCAAGCATGTTATAGTTGCCTGACAACAGACCGTGTGAACATAACAGCTGTTCCTTCGATTTCCAGAAGTTGATTTAACCCAAATCGGGGCAAATCGACGCAAGGCGAGTAAGGTATACATTTCAGCACGCGATGGAAAATTCTAGCAGCAATAAGAAACCTAATGATGTAAATGGATGCAAGGAAAACGTACGTCTAACATAAATAAGCACGCAGTTGAGGGTCCAAGCGGGAGAGGGGAGGAAGACGCCCTAAATGTCTACATAACTATCCCTTTGCAGCCGACCCTTTTTTTGGCAACGTTCCTGCACACCGCCCCCCCCCCCCCTTTCTTCGTACAATGTTTAGTCTGAGGCGGCCTCGTGAATGATATTCATAGATATTTTTTTTTATTCGAGAAGTGTGCCATGAGGCATAAGTTGAAAAAAGGAAAGGGGGGAAGGAATGCACGGGATTGAAAGTTAAAAGAACGAGTGAAGAACCGTTGCGCTGAGGTAGTCGCAGAGGTTGTTAATGAAACGATTGTCCATTGTCCACTTCACGTAGTCACTTTCGCGGTTCCACCGCAGGCCCACCTCCCTGAGGAGCCGTTTTCTGATAGCAGCCGTCGCTGGGCACGTCCACAAGTGCCGCACATCACAAATGTCCGGTGCAGCGCTACAGTGAGGGCACCTGTCAGGTACTGGCAGATCTTTGGCACGCCAACGATGACGGACAGATGGTGTCAGAGCCGCTCCTGCCCGAATCCGGCGCACGGATACCTCCTCCTGCCGAGTAAGACTACGGGGGAGAGCGTGCGAACACGGAGGAATTAGAGCACGTGTTCGCTGGCGCAGAACTTCGGAATCAGAAACATGGGACAGGAACGAATCTGGGGGAAGAGGGGAAGGTGGCGGATCGTCTAATGTATGAAGATGAGTCATAGCATCCGCTTGAATGTTATGTGGATCCTGGGCATGGCCACGAATCCAGTGTATGCGCACAGGACATAGATACTTTGCGCAGAGCACATGAATTGATTGTGAAATTTGGAACGTCCGTCGAACAGCCTTAAACTGTTTAAGGGCGGCGCGGGAGTCGGTGTAAATATCAACTGTATTGAATGTTGGAACGAGCGGAAGGGAAGCAATGGCATTATAAATGACTTGAAGTTCCAATGCCAAGGGAGTGCACGTATCCGCAGTATACGTCGCGCGAGAGTTGAGATGCGGATGAGATGGACTATACACAGCAGTAACTCCCCTCTCTGCAGAATGTGATGCATCCGTGTATAATATGCACCCTTCAGGCAGATACGCTGCTGATACCGACGGGGAAACAGTGGGGCGATTGTCAGTGAGCTGGCAATAGGACCACGGTGGAAGTGTCTTTAAACGATGAAGTTTGAGAGACTGTTTTCGAGCTCTATTTGCCACCCGTTGGTCAATGATTTCACTGAGTGTATTAAGTTGGGCGAACTCCTGTAGCACAGGTATGGGTGTTAAACGAGGCAGATATGTTATGACGCGCATAGCCTCACGATTGATAGCTTCAAGGGAGTCCCACTGTCTGCGGATGAGACGTTGAAATTGTGCCTGATATACTATCCGTGGCAGAAGGATAGAGCGCACAAGCTGGCGGGCCGTATGAGCACGTGCGCCACCAGAGCGCATAGCTATGCGACGAATCAGACCTAGAGTAGCGTGAGCCGATTTACGGGTGGCTGTCAGCCACGGGGTGCCAGTCCCAGATGTATGGAGGAGAAGACCAAGAATACGAACAGTTTCTACCTGAGGAATCAGAGAAGTATGTACCGTAAAATTTAAAGGGGGAGCTTTCCGTAAGGCGGCTTTATTTCCAATTCGAATGAAACATGGTTTAGTAGGAGAGAGTGTTAGACCCAGAGGTGGGAGGCGAGATGTCAATACATCCAGCGCGTGTTGAAGGACCGACTGATGAATAGACGCATCTGGATGACAGCACCACAAGGTGATATCATCGGCATATGCAAGCACGCGGATAGAAGGGATGGTCTCTAGGGCTCGAACAAGAGGAATTAAAGCCACATTAAATAATGTGGGGGCGAGAACGGAGCCCTGCGGCACTCCTCTATTGGAAGTGAAATTACCAAAGGGCTTTCCGTGGACACGCACGCTGAAGGTTCGATTTGCTAAAAAGGCGTGAATGGAGAGGGGGAACCGGTGAGGGAGACCAAGAGTTTGAAGGGAGGCAAGAATGGCAGAGTGAAGGATGTTATCATATGCTTTTGTTATGTCTGTAGCGATTACGGTTCGTACAAGGTGACTCTGCGGAGAGTGGTCAAGCACGTCAGCAGCTAAAGTAGCAAGGCCGTCCTCCGTTCCAATTTGTAGGCGGAAACCAATTTGGGAATCTTGGTAACAATCATGGGATTCCAGCCACCACGACAAGCGTGCGGCTAGAATGTTTTCATAAAGCTTGCAGATGGTAGGCGTAAGGGAGATACTGGAGGCTGACCTGACTAGGGTTTTGGAACCACAATAGAATGCTTCCAGTCTCCCGGCATGACGCCAGAAAGCCACACTTCGTTAAAAGTAGCAAGTAGGGTTTGCAAAGCCCTGCCTTCCAAGTTACGGAATAAGGAGTTAGGTATGCCGTCGTGCCCGGGAGTAGTAGTAGTTTTTAAACGTTCAATGGAGGCCAGCAGCTCTGCCATGGTGAGGTCAGAAGTAATCCCATCGGGGGGCTCTGTTACCGATAAGTCAGGTGGAGACGTAGCGGTGCAGTCATGGTTTGGAAAAAATTGACGGGCCGCTTGTTGTGCAAATGTGTCCTCATCCACATTTGGCGCGAGGCGAATGCTCTCTGTGTAATCTGCAACCTGAGAAGGGCGCTCCATGGCGTGAAACACTCTCCAAAGATGTCGATTGCCCTGAGTAGAGGACAGGCGGGTACACCATGCAGCCCAGCGTTGCCTGCCTAGCCGCTTTGCATAGCGCCGCGCCCGTGCGGTAGCGCGGTGAAGAGTAGGAAAAGCCGAAGGGTCATCTGGGTGACGAGTAGCGTAAAGATCCGCCTTGCGACGAAGAGCCCACAGATTCAAGAGATGTATGTCCGGGTTTGGGTCGTCTTCATTTACAGTATTGGTAATAGTGTGAGTAGCGAGAACAGCAGAGAGAGTAGACACTGCTGAAGAGGGGTTGAATGTAGATAAATGATTGTCTGCGCGTAGAGAGTCCCATGATGTTATTCGTACAGTGCGGCGTATTTTCCGTAGACGCGTAGCTTGAGGGAGATAAAAATAGGGCTGTGATCGCTACCCCAAGTATCAGAATGAACAGCCCAACGAGGGTTACCGGGGCCTAACCACCAAGTCAAATCAGGTGAATACGGGCCACCTCGTGGGCGGGTAGAAGTATTCGGGTGGTTTAAAAGTTGAAAGGAATGATCCGAAAAGCTCCCTTGGATGTGTGAACCCCTTGAGGAATCCGATGGGTAACCCCACGCAGTGTGTGCGCCGTTGAAGTCACCACCGACTAGAATAGGGATACCCGAGTTGGTAGAACGTAGAAAACGAACCCATCCCAGATTAGGAGATGCGGAGCCAGGACGACTATAAAAAGAAACTAGAATAAGGGGTGTGCGTGCAGGTTTTACGAAAAGGGCGACAACCTCTTGACGTGTGTTGCACCACCGTGAAAGGTCGAGCGGTGTGTGCGGAACTGAGCTGTGAATATAAATTGCAGATTTACCTGGGCTGAGGGAGGAGGCGGTGCAGCGGCGATCAGGGATAGAGGGTGAATGGTACGCGCAGAAACCTGAAAGGCGTGGGAGTGCATTATGCTCTTGCAGTAGGAACGCCCATGCCCTCAGCTTTCCGTCGCGAAGGCGGATGTTCACTTCAGAGGCTTTATTAGCGAATCCTCGGCAGTTCCACTGCACCACCACCGATGATGATGCGCTATCCATGACGAGCAGTGTTGCAAATTTAGCTACTTTGTAGCTAGATCTAGCTACTTTTGGACTCAACTAGTTACCAAAAATGTAATTTAGCTACGAGTAGCTATTTTAGCTCCTTTTTTCAAAATCTAGCTCCTAATCTAGCTATTTTAGCTAAGTCTAGCTTTAGTACAGTGACATTGTCAAAACCTCGAAAGACTTATTGCTACAGCTGCAGACGATGATGATGATTTGTGGCTGTACCCTTTGTACCGGGTGAGCGCAGGTCCGCGCCCGAGCCGAATGAATTAAAAGGTCGAAAGGGGGGGGTTGCTGCTAACGCCGGGCGAGTGTCCACCACATTCCCAGCCGGGCTTTCATCGCCGACACTGCGCTGTTCCGTTGGCCGTCTCCTACATCGCTTTCCGCCGAAGCAAATCCCAGTGCCATGAGTATCGTGGTGCCCTCTCGCGGCTTGGGCGACAGTTGTGGGCACTGCAGAATGATGTGCTCCGCCATTCCTCCATGTGCTCCGCCGTGTCCTCTTCGTTCCCACACGCTCGTTTTCGATCTGCGGCTTCCTTGGCTCCCGGTCAGTGGGAACACGCGCTTGTACCGCCGATGTTAGATGTTTGTGCACCTGTATGCTTTTGTGCAAACGGACAAACACGCCATGACCTATAAATAAGAAGCAATGAGTGCCGGATATCAACTCGCACCCATAGTTTCGTTTCCGAGAAGCGCTACCGTGCGACCTCCGGTGTTTCGACGCTGCTGATGTCCAGCCAGCACGGGGGATCAAGCGTGCACCATTTATTGGGGCGGCCACATCATACATGATCCTGCAGCGGTCATCCCACTTTTGAAGTGACTGGTGAAAATGTGAACATTTTTTTTTTCGTTTGCCTATCTCGCTTGTTAGGGCACAGTTGTTGCAACAGCTCTTTCTGTACTGTCGCTGCTGCTCGATATTGTTTTGCATGCGCAGTGCTTTGTCGAACACTGTGCCTTTTTATGTGTGACTGGTAATTTCTCTTTATCACTGCTCTGATTGCGAAAAGGAATTTGAGAGCGTGGCGTACATATACTTGTAAGATTGTTAGAGATTCGGACAACATGGCAGACAAGAGCAAAACGTACAAACAGCGCTTCAGAGACCGCTGGCTGAAAGAGGATAAGTACAAGGACTGGCTCATGGCGATGTCCGAGGACCCCTTGAAGGCTTTTTGCAAATTTTGCAAATGTTCTATCGAGGCGAAGAAAGCGAGCATCGATAAGCACTCCACGTCTGCTAAACACCTGGCCTGTGCGCCACGCAAAGGATTTCAGCAGCGTGCTCTAACTGATGTCATGCCACGTGTAACGCAAAGTCCTGTGCAGCAAGCAGAAGCCACCCTTGCTCTTTTTGTTGCTGAACATTGCGCGATGAACACCATCGACCACTTGGGCGAAGCTTGCAAGCGGATTTTTCAAGATAGCCAGGTCGCGTCTAAGATTAAGATTCACCGCACGAAGTGTACTAATCTTATTAAGAACGTCCTTGGACCGCATTTTGAAAAATCGTTGCGGGAAGACATTGCGGAACAGAAGTACAGCGTTCTGATCGACGAGTCGACCGACATTAGTGTCGTCAAGGTACTCGGCATCGTTATCAGGTATTTTTCCCAGTCAAACGGTGAGGTCGTTTCGACTTTTCTTACCCTGCAAGAACTCGAACAGTGCAATGCTGAAGGCATCACCTCAGCGCTTTTAGAAGGATTGCGGTCTAAGGGCTTGAACCCCCAAAACCTTGTCGGCGTTGGAGTCGACAATGCAAGCGTCATGACGGGCGCGAATAGTGGCGTCTACACTCGACTAAGAAACGAAATGCCCCATCTTGTTATGGTGCGATGCGTCTGCCATTCACTTCAGCTTGCAGTTTCACATGCGTCGGTTACCTTGCCACGAAACGTAGAATTTCTGGTCAGAGAGACTTACCGATGGTTTGCTCACTCCTCAGCAAGGAAACTGGAATACCAAAGCTTATACCGCGAAATAAACGATGGCGAGACTCCGCTTACTATACCGCTAGCCTGGGACACACGCTGGCTGTCAATACACACGGCAGTAAGTAGGATACTTGCCCAGTGGACTGAACTGAAGGAAGTTTTTGAAAAAGCACAGAGAGACAAAAATTGCTACACGGCAATGATGCTTTATGAAATGTACAGTGACCCCAAGAACAAATGCTACATATCATTGCTGGACTGGGTTTTAGCGGAAGTTCAGCGTGTCAACAAATCCTATCAAGCGGAAAAACAAGACCCGATGAAATTGTTCGAAGACCTGATGATCCTTGTGAAATCGACGGCCGCAAAAGTATCTTTGCCAACCTCCCGATACGACGTCTTAACGGTCAATATCAACGAGCATCTCGACCCAAATCCGTACTTTGGTCACCGGTTTGAAACAGCACTCCGAGACGCATGCTTGCCACGCGACGATGAAAAGGAGCTGCGCCTTCGCTCGCGACGTTTCATTGTGGAACTCTTCAACCAGCTGCGTCAGCTGCTTCCAGAAAACATTCAGTGCTTGCAAAAGGCTTCCCTCCTCTCTGTAGAGCACGCACTGAGAGCAACACGTGAGCCAATTACGGAATTGGCGTCACAGTTTCTCTCCGTGGAAGCCGTGTCCGCTTGCGAAACTCAGTGGAGGAATTTGCGGCACGTAAAATGGTGCTCCACGAATACAACCGATGGTTTCTGGGCAGAAGTCGGTTCCTATAGGGACGCGCAAGGTGAAAACCCCTTTGCCGAGCTGGCCACTCTCGCCATGACAGTGCTGTCATTGCCTTTCTCAAACGCTGGAGTAGAAAGGAGCTTTAGCGACATGAGCATTGTGAAGAACAAGCGTCGTAATAGATTAGACATTGACACACTAAATGCGCTACTAAGTGTGCGGGACGGGCTTCGGAGGCACAAGAAAAAATGTCATGAATATAGCTTGCCAAGTGACGTGGTATCAAAAATCGGCACGATGGCATCCTACTCAACGGCAGATGATGATGCTCTGCAAGCTGCAGATATTATTCAAGAACTGTGTGTACAGCACGACTGATTGCGTTTATGTACTCCTGTATAGTTGCAAATAAATGCGTTATACACATAAAGTATATTTTAAAAAATCGCTTGAAAAACATTTAGCTACTTTTAGCTCCTTGCTGGATTTTTTAGCTACTTCTAGCTACTTTCAACCTGACATCTAGCTACGTTTGCTCGCCAACATTTGGCAACACTGATGACGAGGCCGAAGAGCTTCCACGATGAGGGATGTCACCTGCTTCATCAGCGCTAATATCTTATCCACTGTCGGGGTAGTCACGGCTCACAGGTGGTCGGCACCTGATTGTGGGCCAGTGCTTACCCTAGGTGATTCCTCTGATGATTGCTCCCGAGTTATTAGAATTCTTCGAGAGGATTGAGAACAACGCTGTTCCCGGCGCTGGGTGAGTTCGTCTAGTCGGTGGCGAGCCTCCGCGATTGCATTGTCTAAAGCTGTGTCTTCATCTGTGGTATCCACATGTGATGGATGCACTGGACGTTTTGGCGTACCATTTGATCCGGGAAGGTGAGCCGCTTGTGCATATGTACGCTTGTGCATATGTACGCTTGTGCATATATACTTCACTTTTGTGAACCTTGGCGAAATTCTGTCTAGGTTGATCGGAATTGGTTGCAAATTCCGCCGCATGTATGACGAATATTTTTTTTTTTTCTGATGTGAACACATTCCGATACCCTGCGGTGCTAATCCTCTCGGCAGCAATTTCACGTCTCTTGCGCAATGTCGATTCATCTCAAGGGTAAACAGAAATTGACTATTGCCCACTTCTCTATACCTTGTTCTTTACCAACCCCAGTCTCTAATTTTGGACAGGCATCCGTCGAGCGTTGACTGGAGTTGTCAAGCGGTATTGGCTATAGTTGTATTATCATAGATGTAATATCATTTGATAAAAAAAATAATTTTTTTAGAGCTAGACTTGGCAGGTTATACTCTAGACCAGGAGTGCTCATACGACTACTAATATTACTACGCATCAACAGTGAGGAAATGATCGCACGCGCAATAGACGAGGGCAGACCGAATGACACAAGAAAGGCACCGACTTCAACTATAAGGTTGAATGAAAAAAAAAAACGCCAGAAATATATACATGAGACATAAAACATAAATAATTTGCATGATATCACACCTTTCCTATTTTTTTGGCGTCCGCGTTCTCTTTTCGCTTGCTTAGTACTTTTCGTTGTGCAATTGTGCCGAAAGCGTATCACTATCCCAAGTTTCCACTGTATCGACGTTGTGCCTTAGGCGGTGCGGGCTGGGCAGCATTATTTTTCTTTCTTTTTCTTTGCCCACACTAAAGTATGCACATCTAAAGAACGAAGCGGCACATACCCTCAAAGGAGGCCCTCCAGAGAGTAACGTCGACCGTACAGCTTTCTGCGGCTATGCAGCAACGGCTAAACAAGACAGGGAAGGAAACGGTCATTTTTTCCCGTGCCGCGCATCCTTATCCCGAACAAAGATCACCCCATCACTGGTGCCGTTTGGACAAAGACGGTACCATCTAACTATTTTCCTTCCCCCTTCCACAGCCATAACCCGATAAAAGGAAGCCCCACTCGCGACGGCAAGGACAAAAGGGCCTTCTTCCCTCTATAGCTTAGCCTTGGCTGCATAGCCGCAGAAAGCTGTTCGGTCGACGCGCTTGCCTGCAGGGCCGCTTTCGAGGGCTATATGCTGATTCGTTCTTGAGTTGTACCCGACTATAGTTGGTGATCCACGTCCTTTATTTGTGTCACGCGCATTAGGCAAGCTAGCAAGCCGCATTCAGCTACCGTGTGCGGTTGTGGAAAACCCAGCAAGGGGCAAGCAGATAAAGAAACATGCCGAACCACCCCAGCCAACACCCCCCTCCCGCACGACGGGGACAAGCAGCCGGGTTTGCCATGGTTCGTTTGTAACCCTCCGAAGGCAGGCGCAGCAACAAAAGAAAAGCTTTCACGCAGCGCGGGTCAAGAAAGGACCGGAAACATATCTCAACATCTCCAACAAAACCATGCCTCGGGTCGCTCGGGGGCAAAAAGGAAGACACTCTCTCAGTCACGGGTCAGTGTCGTAGCCTGGTGGCTGAATCTGAACTATTCGCAAGAAGGCGGCAGTGGAACCGCCACCTTAAATGCACCCTTATTGCTGACAACACACTGTTGCTGTCTCAAGCCTTAGACCACTCGGCCACCGAACAAGCGCGGAGTAACACGGCTCCCTTTATTTTTTCGTGCGGACTACTTCGGTACCTTTCAAAGCGTTGCGCCTGATGTATGAAATGGCTCAGTGCGGAGGCCGTACAAAAGAGCGCGCGCTCCCCTCGAGACGGGCCGTGGCTCCGCAAGGGAAATTCCCCCTTCCTCCTCCAGTGTTAGAGGGAGGCGTGGTGTCTGGTGGAGTACCTATGTCACATGTCCATACGTCACGACCCCGCCTTGAAAAACATTCTTTTTTTTTGCTTTTTGGTACCCGGGATATTTCATGGGTGGAGGGGAGTGGGGCGACGAGGTCTCGCTGTGTTTGGTCGAGCTTGTTTTTTCTTTGTCCTTTCTCGCCCCAGCTCCTTCAGCCGCGGGTGAAGGAGGCTGTCCATTGCCTGAAGTAGCCTTGGATAGTGGACGTAGTAACCCGGAGTGAAGTGGCTCCCACAAGACACCGCATTCTTGACCATTGTGTCTGGAAGGCCGATGAGTTGGAGCCAGACACGACTAAAGGCAGAATCTGCTGGCAACCTGTGCCGGATCGGGGTTCGACTCCAGTCGCCGCGTGCATATCCAACGACAAAACACCGTCGTTGCATTTTCCCCGCACACTGAACCGTCGAGAGATTGCGATCGGCTCGACCACCTCAACATATTAGCGAGCATATCTTTTTTATATATCTGCTTGTTTTGTTAGTGACATCCCTTGTTAGGCAGCGTCCTTTTCAAGCATGTTTTTTTTTTGTGTGTGTCAGGCATCCCCACCGTTCTGCGACCGGAGGGGCGGGAGTCGCTTTTGTTCGAAACGCAGCGTGAAGCGCGGACCCGGGAAGCGTCCGGCATTTCTTGGAAACGCATGTTTGAGTTTGCGCTTCTGCTTGTGTGTTTATGCCTTCTATGTGTTTGTGTCTTTTCTCTCCTCCTAAGTTCTTGTCTTTCAACGGAGCATGGAGGAAAAAAAACTTAGGAGGGAGCTTGACGTCACGCTTCCAGCCTTCGCAAGCCGAGTGTTTATGAAGCGATTTCATGCCCCATTTTTTCGCTCTCCGAGTCAGTCCCTAATGTTTTGGTGTCGGTGTGCTTTAGTACGCGCGTCTGCTCGGCCGCGCGGCCTATGGCGCGGCCGCCTGCTTTGGCGAGCTCCAAGCCGCTTTTTTCTGGTTCGGTATGTGCGATCTTTCGGTGGTCCCTATGAAATTTGAGAGATGACGTATTTCTCGTGCAACACGCATGTCATTCACCAAACTAACTGCGCCAGGCAGAAGCGTGCACATCTGGTACGTCTCACGACGATGGCTTGCGCGGATTCAGTACTTACTCAATAGAAAGATGAAGCAACTCTTTTGGATGGCTCGCTCTCCCTACTTTCGCTTAAATTTTCACTGTACATGGGGAAACACGTAACTGAAGGCGTCCGCCTGTGATGACGCGCGGCAGTGTTGCCTTAGCTTAGACACCTTTCCTCGTCTTCCAGCATAAAACGCGGGAAAGGATCTGCCGTAAATTGTTTGCATGGATTTTTAAGACACACCTGCTCCAGAGATGAAGAAACAAGGCAATCGCTGGCACATTGCTGTGGATAATTACGATCCCAGTCGCGGCTGCCACATTTCAGTGGTAGCTAAATGCAGTGGCCCGTGCACCGGTGCACGTTAACGATCCTCAGGCGGTCAGTTTATCTTGAACCTTCCACTACGGTGGCACTCATAGTCTAAGTCGTTTTGAGACGTTAAATAAACCCAATGAATCAGGCGATTGCTGGGATTATCTGTGCTGCTCTCAGTGAAGGGCACTGCGGAATTATACGCGCGCCGTGGCTAGTTCTGCTTCGCCGTCGCCGTAGACGATGCAAATATGTGACTTCTTTGATAGAATCAGGCGAGTACCCCCCCCCCCAAAAAAAAAAAGAAAAGTAGTTTAAAACATTAATACTGGCGACCAAATTCCATTTGTGTGCAAAATTTGAGCTCGAACGATTCACCAGTTAAGCTCAGAGAAGCATTATACGGCGCGCGTATAATTTCGAAACACATTATATGCAAAACTTGCGTGTCATCAAATTAAACCTTATGCTCAGATGCATTTTGTGATGCAATGGGAACCGAAACGGCAACGCGTGAAGCAGTAAGCAAGACATTTAATTTCAGGGCTATTATACACAATTTCTAGAAATAAATATAAGCTGTACAAACATAAAACATTGTTACGTATAAGAATAAAATCTATATTATGGGTGATCATCGTTGGATAGGTTAAGGTTGACCTTCCCTATCATTATAAAGTTCTGAAGTGATTATCATTATTACGCACAACGTAACACAGGTACGTAAGTACAATTGGACTTCCAGTAGCACTTGGGCTGTAGAAGAGCTGTGTGCTTAAAGAAAAACCAATAATAACATGCATTATGATGCATGTGTAGTTTGACGAGGGTAGTAAAAACAATAACATTGCTTGCCTGCACTTTGTATGAACTCTTGAACAATACACAACATTTAGAGTTAAAGCACATGCAACAGCCTCGACATGCATTCAAAGCTCTGCATGTTAGTGTGTACTGCAAGCATCATATGAAACACAAAGAAGACACTTTGTTCAAAGACAACACACACACACTTTGTAGAAACAAATTGTGTTAATCATGTAACACAATTTCCCTAACAGTTATTAGGCCAATGCTTGGTAATTAATATTGAAATATTTATTTTTCACTGACCTCAAGACAGGAAGCAGCCACAAGAAAACTGCCCTAGCAGCTTGACAGGGCTGATAGCCAATGATTTAAAGATGCTACTGCAGCAATATCTGTGCCCCATAGCGCAGTATCGAATTTACAATCATTTTTTTAACTATTGACATTTGAATTGTGCCAGCTTTGTGTGCTTGTGTCGCACCTTTTCTAAGTGAAGTCGCTCTGTGGCCGTTTTGGCAAGATAATGCATCCTGATGTCTAGATATTTTTGTACAATTTCCCTCACAAGGTGGGATGAGTGGTTTTCAAGGGGAAGGTTATCAATCATGTGTTCATTAAGAACTCTAAAAAGGTCTTTACATATAAATGCTGTCATTGCAGCTACTGCAACCTTATCTTCAAGCCCTCGTGACATCAAAGGAGAACAAGCTATGGATCTACGCAGTTCTTTCTCGCATTGCTGACATATTGTGAGGACATCCTTTGAAGGGTAGATTAAGCCACTATGCGACTTCTTTCGAATCAGGGAGTAGGTTTTGTTATCATCACATGATGCGGTTAGTGCAGATTATGGGGATACACGCGAATCCCCTGTCCCATGGTAACGGCCGCGCGTAATTATCACGCGATGTTATGCGCGCGCTGTTCGGGAGGTTTGCGAGGGAGGGCACTCACGCCACCCCCGCTTCCATCCGCGCCCCCGCAGCAACGCCGCCGCGGAGACTTTCCCTCTTTCCCCTCTTAGCACGGAGAGACCTCCTCTCCATATCCCTGAAGAAGGCGCGGTCGCGCGGTTCTCCTGGGGCCCGGGGTCTTCTGGCGGGAGCCGCGCACACGCGCGGACGCAGATCTGGCACGGAGACCGCTGCCATTATCGCCCGGCCACCGTGTGTGAACTGACCGCCGCGGGCCGCGAGCGAGGAGCCACGCGAGGTGAGCGGAACCTTCCTCCCCCACCATTTTGTGTGCGTTCCACCCTTTTTGTGCATTTCACCCCCTTACGCGAGCGGAACACTCCCTCGTTGCGCCGGTTGCTTTGTTGCTTGCTGCTGCTTGTATTGCTCGGGAGCAATAAACGCTCATCCGAGTAGCATACTCGCGTTTGTCCCCTCTGGCCCGAACCCGCCGTGGTTGCGACTTACCGCACCGCGGGTTGGGGGTCACAGCTCTGACTGCTAGGGCTGGCACGCTGGTGCTAGAGAGCGACTACTGCTTGTAGCCCTTTGAGCGTTATTACAAGAATAACCCCCATAAGATACACACTCATGACACTTCAGACTGGCTTGTAGATTTCTTACTACAAATCCAGCAATGTATGAAACAACAACCTCTGAAGTTTCTGAAATTTTGCCTGGATCAGAGCAGTAAACATGCTCTTCCACAATGCTCGGCACTGTTTCAACAGAAGGCTCATTTTATGTTAGGCTTTTGCGAGTAGTGGTCATGTTTATTACTTCTGTTGAAGGTGGCTTCACAGATGAGCTAACGTAGAGAATATTGATGTGCTCAAGTGGAAGACAGTTTCCACTGGCAACATCTTTCACCTCATTTTGCACTATAAGGCGCTTAAATGCTGCAGCAAGCTGCCGTGCAGTTGGATTATCATTGCAGCGCCAGAATGAACGTATCGCTGCAAAAAACAGTTCAAGGTAGTCCTGCCTCAATTTTGAAGTAGCCAGATATGCTAATACTGCAGTATCTTGAACTAAATGCGTGTACAAGGAAATTACACTCTGCATGCAAATTAAAAAGCCAATAAATCCTGTATTTCTGTTAGTTTCTGTGATCAGTTTTTTTTTTTTTTGTGCTGGGTCTCGAATAGAGGAAAAGTATTCCTTTTGTTTTTTGCAAGCATGTGTTAACAGCAGCCACATTTTCAGGGCACAGGGGCTTTTTGAGAATGTCGAGCACATTGTTCACATATCTTACAAACTCCTCTGTGGCTGCAGAATCTCGCAAGCTTGTTACGTTTAGTGCCCTGCATTCTGCAATAGCATCTGCTACAGACGTGCTGAATACCTGTGCTGCAATGAATACTTTCATTGGTTGAGATTCCCAGTTGATGTGGGATTGTCTCAGTTTGTTTGCCAAATGCAGTCCCTCTGAGTATTGCAACTCGTGCAGCTGTTCGATGTTCCTCCACATCATTATGCCTCCATTGGCATTTTCCAAAACCTTTTTGTCGCATAGTGTGTTTCTAAGAAGTTTAAGCATGTGGCAGGCATCCAATAAAACAAATATTGGTCGATTTGTCACAGGGTGAGGAAAAGCAGTGTTCAGCTCTTCGAAGCCAATCTTGAAACCAAGGTTGCGCAACATAGAAAAATTCGCAGCTGCACGATTGCAAGTTAAACTTACTACATGTGCGCCCTTATCGTGTGCAAGAGAAGTAGCCTGGAGGACAATATTGCTCCGTTGCTCACCTCCTAGGCCATCAACAAGGAAGTACCCTAATGGTAGCTTCCATCTCCCATTGATTGCTACCAGCAAAGCAACAAAGGAGTCTTTAGCAATGGGGAAGCTGTCATTGTTCACTACAGTTCCCATGTCCACATGCCCATGAAACCTTTTACCGTCCCATTCGACATGTCGCCTAATCGTCATTTCGTCTACGACCAAGTTGCAGAGTGTAGAATGACCTAGATTTGTATTTTCTTCCACTTTCATTTCAAGTGCAGCCAATGCTCCTTTAGAAAAACCAGGAGAGCCATCAATATGCTCAAGCCATTTTGACAATGTCTTTGGGTGAGGCAAACATGTGTCAAAAACAGCCCTGACATAGTTATATGCCATGGGGGAATAAAAATGCAAAGTTAATGCAAACGCTCTTAACTCAGGAGAGTAGGCCATCGAATATGGTTTGCATGATTTTTTAACAATGTGACGCATCAATAGGTTTTCTTTGGAGCCTGCAAGGCTTTGGAGTGCAGCAATGTTTTCCTCAATCAGAATTTTGTTTTTTGATAGATCATCAATCACACTTGAAAGGTGAGCAACCTTGCGTTGAAGATGGCACTGCGCTTGCTGCAGTCTTTTTATTTTCTTTTGGTGGAGACATGGATGGCAGCGTAGCGCTTCACCTGATGACGCAGGAACGCCTTTTCTGGGCATCCTTCATTGCTGGAGGCTGGCAATAGCACATACAAATATCAAGAATTTTCTCGTTGCACTTTATTGATATGTTGAAGACATGAATGCATGTATCACCCAAAGTTTGAGTATACACAGGCAAAAAAGTAACGGTGAGCAATTTTTTTTACCACAGAAACCTGAGCTCATGCAAAAATATGGTGACAATTCAATTGTGGTTGTGCCATGAGCACCACTTGGCTTATGAAAGCAAACATTTGAGACTAAAGTGCTTCTCACAGAAAGCCTGCTACGAAAGGTGATGGACATATTAAAATACTAGAGCAATAATGACTTGTAAACGTTTCTAAGAACTTCAAAATATTTTTTCATAACTTTACATCTAATAAATGCTTTTCATAATCAAGCTAAACACACAGGCAAAGCTGTACGGTAGGCAGCATAGGTCTGGAGGAATGAGCTTTCAGTTATTTATACTTTCATATAGTTTTTGCAGCCGGCATGCTATCAGAAATTATAAAGTACTCTCTGTCACCTCAGTTTCGCCTTTCAGAACTTGTAATAGTAGGGGCACTCACAGCCTTCCAAGTTAGTTCATTAGTCTAAATCTGATTTTTGTGTTCAGTGGCCACATAGCTCCATTGGTTTATTTTGAGATAATTTCAGGTTTGGAACAAATGAACATTCCATAATATTTGCATTTAACGAAATGTGCATCATAATCGATTGTGGCATGTTTCCGAAGGCCAGAGGCATGGAACAAAAAGTATGGGGAAGAAGAACTGCCAGATTTTTTTCTCTGCATTTATTTGAACACCCAAGCTTCAAGAATAACTCTTGATTTATAATGTAAAACCTCACTTTTGCTTAGGTCTGAAAACGATATATAATTTTCCTGACAGAGCTATCTATGAATTGTGAAGTGCAACCTCACAGAACCTCCTTCTATTTCCTTTAATACAGAAAACTTCGAAATCCAGAATTCATTTGATTGCAACATTCAACATATAAATCCAACTGAAAATTTTCAAACTATAGTGTTCCTGAAGTAGTTAATGATCCACTTTGTGTACTAAACAGGGATTACAGGGGTCCCACTTTCTTCTACCTGTTGCTTCGAGTGAAAGCAAGTAATGTCTAGTAGCCGCCCCACCATGCCTGTTTTCGATGCTGGTGTTGCGAGTGCAACCCTCTTGGCTTGCAGAGACGGTCCCGCCGTGGCTTGTGCCAGTGCCTTCTCGTAGATCGGCCACCTGGACACAAACACACAGCTATAGCGAGGACACACAAAAGCAAGTCAGCTTGACCTTTCTGCTCAGAATGCTACCAAAAAATAACAAGCGCATGAAGCTGCAGACTACAGCCTTACAAGAGAACAAGAAAAATAATATTTAATCCATTGCTTAGGAAATAGAAAGGTTGCAAAAGTGGGTTGCGCTCATTGGCCTACTGGCATAGGCAAATAGTGTAGCATATTTTTGCATCATGCAGAAGTGTAAATGAAGCAGTCAACTTTTTTAAAATTCACTGCAGCTTCGCGATCACTTTGGTTGCGGTCGAAGGGCAGCTGCCTGTGGCAAGGCTTCTTTTGCATCGGAGGGGACACAGGAATTGGTATTTCCTCTTCGGCAGATATGGTTCCTGAAGAACCAGTTTCCCACTCCATCAGGACCTCTTGTTCCCTCTGTTGTTCTGCTGCCATCTCCTCTGGCGAAACACCGTTGCTCTGCAAGCGGCGGATCTTTGCAAATAGCAGTAGTTGTGCCTTCCGGGTCGCTTTGTGAGGGACCAGCAATTTCAGCAGCACTGCTGGCATCGCACAGATACTGCACCTGCAGCCATAAGAGCAACAGAATCAGCTAATATCAAAGAATTTAGAATTGAACTGTGAGTGCAGACATTCATGTCGGTCTCTATATATGCCGTATAAAACGCATTTGCGAAATCACAAAAATCTGGCCTAGCAACTGTAAGTTTGGATGGCTTCGCCACATAAAAAAAGTGCTGTCTTAAGCATTTCTACGCTGGTATTTTTATTTATTTTTGACTGTGCAATGTTTCTAAGCTACTTGTTTCAGCACGAGATAGCATGCAGTGCAACTTACTAGCTTTAAAGTAACTGGAAGTGGAAAATAAGTTCAGTGACAAGCAATTCAAGAGCATGGTGAGTGCTACAGAAAGTGTAGTTCTAGAAAGGTCCGAAATATGCTTCCTTGTGCATGTGTTGCGGTAATAAAATTGCATTAATTGCTATTGTCCTCAAAGAAATTTGCTGCATTGATTAGACCTTTGCAATGCCCTCAGAAGAGGCCAATCTTGATCTCATACTCCCTAAACGAATTTGCACAGGTTTACATACTGGTTTATTTGAAGGCTGCAGGCTTGTTCATATAACATCCTCTTCATGCAGAACTTCTTGTTCACTTGCCGTTGCTGCAGCTGCTGTCGAACCTTCTCCTGTGTGCGTCTGCACAGAAGAAAATAAGCACGTAATAAGACAACACGTTTGCTGTTACAGCATAATGAAACATGCTTTGATGCGTGCTTCAGAAGTGACATTGCACAGTGCGGCAGGTTCTTAATCAGAATTTGGAGCAATTTTTAGAACTGAAAATTTTCTATTTGGAGCATTTTAGAGCTGAGGAACGCTAAGTTCTGAGCGCTAAAACTTCTAATCTGGAGCACTTCGGGGCAATCGAACGTTGACATGGAAGCATTCTGGCACGTCTGGGTTAGTTTCCATATCCCTTTGATTGGCAAAAAATGCTACAAAATTACAAGTATGATGTACAGCCAGGGTCAAAAGTCTCTGGACCAAATGTTAATGAAACGAAGCCGATAGCCTGAAGACCACACTAGTGGAAGTGAAAGGGAAAATTTTGTTCTTTCATCTCCACAAGTGTGACCTCCAGCCGCCGGCTAATAGTAGAGCTATCGGCTTCGTTTGAGTAACATGTGGTCCAGGGACTTTTTACCTCAACTGTACATTTGAGCCTAGTTATATCGAACAAGACCGGCATGCGTCGCTTGTGAATTGTACCCGGAAATTCACAGCAAGTGGACTGATCATGCCTGATAGAAACACCAGCAGGCCGGAATTTATTCATTTGCAATGCCTCCCGCTTCTGGTTTGGTTAGGGTACACTGCGAGCATCACGCGCATCGCAACCGCAGGGTGATCGGTGTTGTGCGTTCAGGCCTAAGGTATCCCACAATGAGAAAGTCTGCTGTCAGCCGGACACGAGATCTGTACCTACAAATGTGGCCATTTCTGCGTCTGTGGCATTTCAATTTTTTTCACAATGCAGTCTTTGCTCAGCAGTAACCGGTGTCATCTTTTTGCGGAAGATCGCGCCATCGTTGCATGCGAGTGCAGTGGCGAGGGCAGCCGGTTTTTGTGCACAAAAAACATCTCAATATTTAAGGTTTAGTATCCCCCTATAATCAATCCATTTAATTAAGGGCCAACGCGCTTTAGCAGGCACCGAAGTCGTTTTGGGAAACTCCTACGTAGCGCTAATTAATGCCTGTGAATCGCCACTGTTCACTCTGCTCTTGGCCGGGAGCGACACCGGCTGGGAGCTCGAGGTATTTAATGCGAAAGCACTTCCTGCCTCACAAGTGGCGTGGGCAGGATGTGTCACCATGGGCTGTGGGCAGGAAGTGTAGACACAGCGTATCTTGTAATGATTAATAATGGTTGAATGGAAAGCTGAAATGACTGAATAAAATAATTGAATACATAAGGCAATTAATTTCACCAATTACTCTGATTATGTGATGAGATTGGTGAAGTACTAATATTTCCTTCAGAATTGAATGAACAATAAAAATAATATGAAATCATCTGATTTATAATTAATAAGAACATTATTAGCCATGGATTCATAAAATTACCATTAAATTGTATTTAAATATTAATTAGTGTTAAATTGGTAGTTAATTGGTTTTTACCACCAATGATCAATTATATTACTAAGTAAGAGCGGAGGCAACGGAAGGAGACTTCAATGCACCATTAATTTTTTCAGCTGGTAGTGCTCATTATGTCTTAAGGAATCGCTGATCAGTGCGTGCGCGGCATGCTATAACTAACGCGACTGACGAAAACGCCCGAACTTTTTTTTTGTATTTGCTTCCAGTAAACCACGCCCTTTATTGGCCTTCGCGCAAAAAAGCGACAGCGATGCCCGCGCAAAACCGCGCAGCTCCTCCGAATCGATACGCGAGCGCCTGGTGCTGTGCGCGTTTGCTGTAAGTGAATTTTGTGTCCACGGATATTCGTACCCTCTGAGACTCGGCGCAATAGCCATATAATATCAATCGCAGCGCCTTTATTCGTATTAAACGAGTGTTCGTTATGTACCGTTATCAGTGGGCTCGACTGTAAAGATATATGCTGCACATGCAAGTTTGTTGTCAATATGTTTGCGCGTACAGGTAAGGTCTACAAACAGATATTGCCTTCATACTTACGTAGGCTAGGTCTAATCGACGGCCGTATCAGGGCGGAAGAAGTGAGATAACACTGATAACGAGAAGCGGCAGTGGGGGGGGGGGGGGGGGGGGGGGGGAAGAGAACGAAAGGAGGAAAATGCAAGTAGCAGAACGAGATAACGCCTCTTGAAAACGAAAGAATGTGTGTTTGGGGAGGGGGGGGGGTGGGGGAGCGCGCCACGTACTGCTATATACTACTTAAGAAATAACCATCCTCGCAGGTCGGCATACTCGCAGACCTCATGAACGCTTCCGGCAGCTCTGGGAGGCGAGGGTTCGGTTTGTTTCAAAGCTCTCTTCGTCCGCAAACGCACGCGCTCGCGCGCGCACATACACACACACACACACGCACACACAACACGAAAAAAATACGAGGCAGAGAATTAGCGGGCTGACTTCGCCTGTCAAAAGGCCGGCCGTTGAAGAGATAGCATATCGCTTTACGTGATGAAAACGAACAGTGGGGGAGTCGCAGCCCTGACGCGCGTACGGTTTATTAGCCCATTGGCCTTCGAATTTATCGGCTATAGATGGACAGAAAGCGACGCCGTTATGCGGAAACGACGCCACCAAAGGAGCTCTTTCACAGCAGTACAGGAAAGAACGTTTGTTTGAGGCTTTCATCGACATGTGGGGATTCAGTGAAGTTGCCAACAGGCATGCAGGCAGAGGAGGAAGACGCACGCTGCTCACTCGTGTTTACTGTAGTAAAATTGTTATGATAGATAAAACTCAATTGTTTAACACCGATATTGCACTGTATACTATAGCGAGGGCTTCGTCCTCGCTGCAGGATAACAAGAGAAATGCTTGCAGCGTGGAGATTCCTAGCTCACTGAGTACTTTGTTCTTCACAAAACAAAAACGAATTCGAAATGAGAGCGCGGAGCCAACGAGAGAGACGTTTTGATGCTGCCGCGCCGCGCAGGTGTGAGGCATCTCAAGGTATCGACAAGCGGCTCGGATGCGCGAGGCATCTCGTATGTCCGACCCACAGCGGCGCCGGCCCGTCCTCTGTTCGTCCTCTACAACACCATGTCCTTTGAAAACCAGTGTCTGAGAGCTAGCGTATTCATGCATAGCAGAGCGGATTGATAATTGCTGTATAGATTTTGAGCTGAGCACTACAACTGGAATGACAGCTCGTTACTTTGTCATGGCATAACCACGTACGGCGGTCGGCAGACTTCGTCCCGGCTGGTGTCATGTGGTATACCGCGACAGTTCTGAACGTGATGTATACAGTGCAACGAAATTGTGCATGCATGCATTGCAGCCGTGCTTATTATAGAAGCATTCACTCTCACTGAAATATTAGGGTGACTAAGCACGCTAAGATGTCGTCAGTCAGCTAATCGCTCATAAACACTGCTGTTAATTATTTGGTATACACGCATGCTACTTACTGAAGCAAGAGAAAGCGATGGCACGGCATTTTCTGTCAGTCAGCGAAGATTCCCTGTCGCAGTCTTGAAGTCCTCTGCACGAAAATGCAGGGAGCAAACGACGCTCCATTTTGTCGGCAACCAATTATACGAACGTTGCAGTGCGTCAATCCACCGTTTTCTGGCTGCCGAGTCATTCGGAAACCTGTCGCGCAATATTGAAAAAAAATATTACCCATTCATACCCATTCGGCTCTTTTCCATGCCGAACCACAGCGCATATTTTCACCGCAGCATTATTCACCGGTGGAACGAAACCTCCGAAGAAACTATTTCTGTGCGGCTCCTGCACCCGGGCACGCAGCACTTCATGATGCGGCGCCCGCCTGAGCGCGTTCAAAGTGTTTCGGTTATAGTTTCGGTAGTTGGTTTCAGTTTCCCCACGCTGGTGCGCGCATGCGCGCGCGCGGCGCTGATAAAAATTACCGTACGCCATCACGTGATATGGTCACGGGGGGACCGACTCTTTTTTTTTATGCTTTTTGCTTCTTATGACTAGGCTTCAACGGCTCTCTCCGGACGCTCCCTCCTCAGTTTTTTTCCTCCATGCAACAGAGCCCAGAAAACCAGGGCAGTAGCCATGGAGGAAAAAAAACTCAGGGAGCATCCGGCGAAACTTGAAGCCTAGTCGTAAAAAGTAAAAATGCATTAAAAAGAAGAGAGTCGGTCTTCTCCCCCCCCCCCCCCCCTCGTGTCACGCCACGTGATAGCAGCAGTAATATCTAGCGCCGCTGGGCGCGCGCATGCGCAGACAAGCGTGGCAGACTCACAAAATTCGGCGGATCTTCGAAAAAACCAGCGCTGCGCGTAAGCAATTGCGCCCGCGCGCGGTAGAATACAACAAAACAACAGCGGGGAAGGAACCCGGGGGTTACGTAACTTTCCACTCAGCTCGCCGGCGCGGCGCCGCGGGGGGCATGGCCGCGCGCGGCGTCGAGTTTTCTCGAATGTTGAAGTTTTTGCTTGTTGTCGACGGAAAGGGGGTAACTTTGTGCGCACCAAAGTGATACCCTCCCCTGTCGCTTCGGCGCCGATGACTCAGCGTGCCGCGAATGACCTAGATTGTTCTAGGTGGTTTCCGCGCTCGACCAATCGGGTCGCGCGCCCTGCGCAAGAACGAGGAGGAGTTTGTGCGGTTGAAGCTGCATGTATGTGCGCGCCTGCCCTGGCGCGAAGAACAGACGCGGACTGCGCCTATAAATGAGGGGCTGCAACCGCTGTCGTTAAGCCCGATCCGCCGTTCAAGCTTCCGAGAAGCGCGCCCGCTCGACTCCCGGGAGAACACCACTCGCCCAGCCCGGACCAGCGAGGCATCATGCGCCAACCTGCGGGACGGCCCCGTCGAGCTCCGCCAACCTGCGGGACGGCCCCGTCGAGCTCCTCAGGTCGTCGGACTGTCGCAGTGCCCGGTGAACAAATTGTGTTTTGTTTATTTGTCTCTCTCTGTGTTAGTGCACTTTAGGTGCGAAGATTTTGTTGAATTGTATCTCTCTCTATTGTGACTTTGCATGAGTTGCATTGCATTTGTGAATCACTTTGTATGTGCTCGTATGAGTGATTGTTATTTCCTCTGTATCCTCTCTTAGCTGTATAAACTGTGTTTTGTTTTGTTAACCTTTGGCTCCGACCCATTCTCTGGCGACCGGCGAAAGCTGGGCACCAAACGACCAACCCCCTTGTCACTTGGTGGCTGGTCTCCGGCTGAGCTTGCCACGCTGAGTCGAGGGCATCTTCTTTGTGACCGAGACCGCTACCCCCACACGCTCTAAGGGTGTCTGGGAACGCACGCAGAAGTGCGCGAAGCGGTGACATATTCTGGCCTCCACGACAGGACGTTTGGTGCTTTGTAAGCTCAGAGAACGGAGAAAGAATCGGAAGGAGCTTACGAAGAGGTCGTAAACGAGTATTTAGCAGCAGAGCGATATTGTGAGGTGCCGCACAGAGGCGGTTGGATACGGTTCACCGAGTTGAGCTATGCTTGAGGCTTGAACAGCTGGGATTCCAAAATGGATCTAAGAGATATTGTTAAGTTGGGTCGTCAGCTGGGCCTGGAAGAATCCGAGATTGCGGATTGGGTGAACCAGGAAATAGAAGGGAGAGAGAGAGAACGAAAAGAAAAAGAGAGACAGAGAGAGATGGTTGGAGAAGCCGCCGAGAAAGAGAAATGGCTCCAGTAGTTTAGAAAGCGCAAGAAGAAGCGCACAGAGAAAGGAAGAGAGCACGTTATGGTGCTGAGAAAAGGAAAGGTGCCCGAAGAGAGGCAATGAAGTTCGAAGTGAAACCAGGGAGAGAATTTCAACGAGGTAAATAGATTCCCTTTATGAGAGATAATGAAGAGAGAAGTAAGAGCGAGCTTCAGATCATAGTTCAAGGCAAAAGAAGGGGCAGGAGCGGAAGAGTGCCACAGCCCTCAGTGAAATGCTACTGGTGCAAGAAGGTAGGCCACTACGCCTCGGATTGCCGTAGCAACGTAGCCAGCAAACGAATAACTGTTTGTTTCAAGTGTGGAGACAAGGGACACAAAGCTGCGGCGTGTCCAAGTCTAGGGAAACCACTTCAACAGGTATCGCATGTCTGTGCCTCTTCCTAAGACAGAAAGGAGGAAAATTTTAGTGCCGACTGCGTAGAACAGGCATACTAGGAGAAATCTCCTGTGTTATGCACCGTTACGGGCTTCAGATCAGGGTCTGTCACTGAGGGAATGCCGGTTCTCACCGGAAAAATTCGTGGAAACTCGTTTCTGTTCTGAGAAGCACAGGAAGCACCGGTGTTTTCATCAAACGAGAATTGGTTACCAATGAAGATCTTACTGGAGAGATGAGCCCTGTGTATTTAGTGGATGTTTCCGCTAAACTGTTACCTGAAGCCAGAGTGCACGTGATAATTCCGTACTTCACCGCAGAAGTGACAGCGCTGTGCATGGAATTCCCACTATATGACGTAATCCTGGTAATATCAAGGGCGCGAGATCGCCAAACGACCCAGAGATATGGGCTACCGACGTGCTTGACGAAACTCTCACTCCCAGAACGGAAGGAAGGTCGCCAGAGAAGAGGTCTACACTAGAAGCGGCGACGAAAGCAAAAGTAAAGGCTGAGAACACAGAGTCCTATTTGTTAGCCCCTGGCGAGAACATGTGCAGGAATAATGAACCTGATCCACCAGCAGACATAGAAGATGCTGTAGCTAACTCCACAGGTAACAGTTTGATTGAACAGCGAGTTCCTGCTGCCGAAATTAAAGAGACTGAGGACCAGACCAGAGTGTCACTTCCTCAGGAAAGTGATAGTGTAGCTACTACCGAGGTAGTAGGCACTGAAGAGACGGCCAGCCTGGCGCTTCAATCAGAGGGCACCTCAGGGAAGGCGCCTGAAGTTCAGGAAGAAAGCAGGAGCGTCACTGAGAAGTCAGATTGCTGCACGCCTGAGAGCGGCAGTAGTGAGCGTGAGGAAGAGCCGTTAAATGACAAAGAGCGCGAAAGCTCCTACGCCACTACAGTTCAGGACAGCACTTTCAGTGAAAACCCGGAAACCGTTTCAAGTGAACCCTCTACAAGAGAGGAGGCCTTTCCCTCTGGGGAAGGCGAAAGGGCAGTACAAACCCTGAAGCACGACTGCACTGAAACCGACGAGCCTAAGAACGAATCACCGGAAGCTGAATTGAAAGCAAAGGAGAGTTCATCTCCAATGGTTAAAGAGTTGTGCTCCGAGCACTTCGCACTAGGAAAAGCCAACAAGAGAAAACAGAAGGAATCGAGAAGAGAAATTCAGTCCATGAAGAACAAAAGGCAACTGAAACAGTGGCTTCATCACGAGAGCGTAGCTCGAATGATGCAATGAAAATGAAACTGGCTTGCCCCGAAGAAGATCGTGGAAGGAAGCACAAAGGAAAAACGAGTCGGACACCACCGAAGCGAGTAAACCCGAGCACCAGAAGTCCTGGAGAAAATTCAGGAAGAAACTGGGAAGAAAAAGAACAAAGGTGAAGACACCTCAGTCGGGTGCAATCAAGCTGCAGGAACATCGCAGCAAAATGAAAAGGAAGCTGCGACGAACGAGCCCCACTTTCAGAAGGGACTCAGTGTGGAAGCGGAACCGCAGACAGAAGAGCGCACGACGTGAAGAAGTAACACACGAGAACCGAAGCCGTCATGAGCGAACTGGCGTAAAATCTGTTTGCAACAGACGCGCTAGCCGCAGGAAAACAGGAAAGGCTCGAAGTACGTGCAGGACCACTCAGAGGAGTACGAGTGGGGAGCAGAGCCAAAATGGCGTAAGGAAGAGAAGCCTTAGCAGAAGGCAGTATTAGGAATGGCCGCCAGCTGGTATTAGGATTGGCGCCACCATGTCTCGAGGATTGCCACCAAGACAGAATCTCTCACCATGTGTCTGCGGTATGCATTTACCGCGCTCGCCCGGTCGTTGCTGCGCGGGACAAGCAGGGAGCAGGGTTCTGCGAAAATCTTTTTAAGGAGTCGCTGTCACCGGCCGCGAAGTGGTTCCGGCTGTCTTCCGATTTTCCCCGACATCTCCACCGACCCGACTACCCCTGGCCTCACGGGCACAGCGCCACAGTGGGAACGGATTGCCACAGTGGCTTGTCTGCATGCTTCGCCGGCCATCGCTAATGGCAGAACCACTGGGGATTATCTCCCGGTGGGGCTGCGCCTCGTTTCCTCGAAGTTCACCGACCGGCGGAGAGCGGGCCGACCACCTGACGTCTCCTGCCAGCCCGACGGGGTCCTGGCCGCACACCCCTCTCCCTCGGGCTCAACTTATGCCAGGGGCGTGTCCATGCGTGCGGAGGTGTCTGTGTGTGATAGCGCAAGTTTTGTCCACACCCACCACGGCGAGGGCGTCCCCTACCTGGGGAATCTAGGGTAGACGCAGTGTATAAAACTGGACTGCAGATGCAGTTGAAGCAGCTCACTTCAGAACTCAAAAGCTTGTAAATATGTAAAATAAACCAAGTCTTCTTCCTCCACTAACGAATCCTTCACTCAGCGGCACTCCTGTCCTGGACGGAGCGGGCGTCATCTCGACCGAGGTTGTGTCGAGAAGCGACCCCGATCCCCACCTTCAACAGCGGAAAAAGAGCAGAACGCGCGACAGGAAGAAAACCCAGAGTCGCGTTAGAAAGCGTACCCCAAAGCTTCCGAAATCTAGAGCGGGGCAAGCTTATGCCGAACCGACTGCCTACGCCGAATTTGGAAATATAGGCGCAGGAACGCCTTGAACTTGTGTGCTCCCTGTGTAATTATGTGTTAATGTTTTGCCGGGTTGCGGCACGAAGTGAATCTTGACTGTTGTCAAGTGTCATATATGTAAAACCATGATTGAATGTATGTATTCTGGCGTCCGCCATATAAATTGTGAGCGCAAGTATGTGCGCACGAATTTTGTGTTTTGTGAATATTGTTGCACAATATTCTTAAAGGAAGGGGCAGTGACACAAAATTCGGCTGATCTTCGAAAAAACGGGCGCTGCGCGTAAGCAATCGCGCCCGCGCGCGGTAAAATACAAAAAAAAAACAGCGGGGAAGGAACCCCGGAGATTGCGTAACTTTCCACTCAGCTCGCCGGCGCGGCGCCGCGGGGGGCATGGCCGCGCGCGGCATCGATTTTTCTCGAATGTTGAAGTTTTTGCTTGTTGTCGACGGAAAGGGGGTAACTTTGTGCGCACCAATGTGATACCCTCCCCTCTCGCTCCAGCGCCGATGACTCAGCGTGCCGCGAATGACCTAGATTGTTCTAGAAGGTGGTATCCGCGCTCGACCAATCAGGTCGCGCGCCCTGCGCAAGAAGGAGGAGGAGTTTGTGCGGTTGAAGCTGCGTGTATGTGCGCGCCTGCCCTGGCGCGAAGAACAGACGCGGACTGCGCCTATAAATGAGGGGCTGCAGCCACTGTCGTTTAGCCCGATCCGCCGTTCAAGGTTCAGGTCGTCGGACTGTCGCAGTGCCCGGTGAACAAATTGTGTTTTGTTTATTTGTCTCACACTGTGTTAGTGCACTTCAGGTGCAAAGATTTTGTTTAATTGTATCTCTCTCTATTGTGACTTTGCATGAGTTGCATTGTATTTGTGAATCACTTTGTATGTGCTCGTACGAGTGATTGTAACTTCCTCTGTGTCGTCTCTTAGCTGTATAAACTTTGTTTTGTTTTGTGAACCTTTGGCTCCGACCCATTCTCTGGCTTGCGACCGGCAAAAGCTGGGCACCAAACGGCCAACCCACTTGTCACTTGGTGGCTGGTTTCCGGCTGAGCTTGCCACGCTGAGTCGAGGGCATCTCCTTTGTGACCGAGACCGCTACCCCCACACGCTCTAAGGGTGTCTGGGAACGCACGCAGAAGTGCGCGAAGTGGTGGCACAGACTGACTGTAGATCAAGCTCATTGCCGTATATGCCCGCGCCACGGGCCGCGCGCGCTAAGACATACAAACACGAAAATACTAAGGACTGACAGGGAGAGCGAAGAAACGTGGGAGGGAGCGGCTTCAAGAGTGCTTGGCTTGCGAAGGCTGGCCGCTTGGCGTCGCGCTCCCTCCTAAGTTTTTTTTCCTCCATGGCAGTAGCAGTGTAGACAAGATGGACGAGCGAGAATTAAGCAGTGTGTGTGCGGGCCCACTACCTGTGCACAAGTGTTTCCGCATTACGCCCTGGTCGACGCGCGGCTGTAAAGACGGAACTTCCATACTCTTGCTCTACAGCCGTACACCACTTAGCCATCCATGCCGTACGAACACCTTTTGGGGGAACGATCAAAAATGAACACGGCATCTTGGCAGAAAACATCGTGTGTGTATTTGTACCGTCTTCCCGAATGACATAAATCGACTCAATTCACGCTCACGTTTGAGTTTTATTGCGTACTGTTCCCGGTATTGCTTTCTCTGTCACCATGGAAGGAGCGGATGCGAGACTGAACGGAGCAGCGGACTCTTGACTTGTGCAGATCCCGCTAACCTGGCGGCAAGCGGCTAAATGTGCAGCTCGACGTTCTGCTCTTCGAAGAACCCGGCGTCGTCTGACTCTTCGCCGGGCGGCAGGGAGCCTTGGTAACGGCATAAGTTGACGAAATCATCCATGTCGTCCTGGTCATCCACGTCAGCTAGGTAGCCTTGGTCGTACTGGTCGTACTGATCGTCCTCGTCGCTCTGGTCATCCCGATAGTCCAGGTCGGCGAGTTCATCCAGGTCATCTTGACTGCCCATGGAGGTCGTCCACATCGTTGATGTCATACCGATCGTCCAGACCATTGTGATCGTTCTGGTAGTCCGAGTCGTCTTCTCCCGATTCGTCCGTGTTGGCGGTGGTGTCAGTTATTTCTTGCTGATGAATGTACTCGGTTAACAGCTGCATGTACTAGTTGGGGATGCCCAGAAGCAGCTTGACCCAGTACCGCCCCTGAGCGAGGATGACGGCAATGCGCGCAGGCATTTGCATGAAGGAGGCAGTAGAAAGCACTTTGAAGCGCTGGTCGAGGCTTTTCAAGATCAGGACTGATACCACGATGCACATACCCTGCGTGCACACCATACTCGAGTAAAGAACATCGAATACAACTCAACACAGCGGCCTCTGCAACTGTGCAAATGGTGGACATCTGCCAGTGCCCGATTTGAGGCAAGTGATGAGGCGAGAACGCGTGCCAAGCTTAGTGCAAAGCGTTTCGAGGCTGCGACATCAACCTGTGTCCATCACCAAATAGCCGTCGTGCCTCTTTGCGCAGCGAAGCCTTTCGCTATCCGTTAGTGCTAGCAGTGAAACAAACAGTTCTAACCACAATTCACCCCGAGAAGGAGCATTTTTTCACTCAGAATTTCTTATTACAACGCCTACAAGAAAGGAATCGGAGAGTCAATGCGATGAAACAAGCTCAAATAACGTTGACGACAGTTCATTTGAGTTGAGTCTCAGTGCTAATGCTCACTTCTCGGAGGATGTTTTTTCATGCCGCAAGCGTTTTAATGGACCACGCGTCTTTTTCCCGAACCGTGTGCAAGTACAAAGGCCATCCCTACGTTGTTACAGCAGCATTAACGGGAGAATCGGGGATCAGTGAGGCTGTGTACTGGCTCTGGCTGGTCGCGTTGCCTATCCAGCGGCATCAATGGCTTGCTATAGGCAAAAATAGCCAATCCAACATTTGGCCAAAATGAGAAATGCCAGTGTGTCCCAAGCAGCCGTTACTGCTGCTGCCGCTGGAGTTGTCTGGCGTGTGACAGCGATAGCTGTTAGAGCGGCATTCCAGGAAAAAGCGGCGTCCGTCGTTCATGGACTCAAAATAATAGGAACCTCCACATAAGTTTCGAAGAAGATGAAGGAGAAGGCGCCCTCTCGCTTCCTCTCCTTTACTGCCGCAGCCGCGTTTGCTGCCTGGAATCATTACCAGAAATTCGGGACAGGCGCTTCCAGTTCCCTTGGCTGCCGCCACGTGGCGCATGGCTTTGAACATTAACAAATAGCGCGCTGACGTCATCCGTGAAATAAAGAATGACCGAGTGGCTGCCGGTGAAGCTCTGTAGGCCGCTAGGCTTAGCCACACTGGCTGAGCGCTGTCCCGAATTCTGGTAATGGGTGGCTAATAGGTGTTCTCACGTTACGTCATGGGCGCCATGTTGTCCAGCGCAGAGCTTCAGCGAAGCACGCGGGAGGATGCGGCCAAAATCCAGAGCTCTTAGATCGCACCAGTTGTTAAACACCGCTTCAAAATATGACTAGTGACTTGTCTCATGCAAGGGACACTTTGCGGGAATGGATGGATGGACGGACGGACGGATGGATGGATGGATGGAAGTTAGGAGCGCCCCTGTGAAACGGCTATGAAACGGGGTGTTGCCACCATGCTCGGCTTTCTTTTTTTCTTGTGGCTTTGAAATGGCGGCGCTATCTGGAAGCGTCCAAAAAGAGCTGTTGCCCATGCATTGTCTATGCATTTTTGAAATTGCATCTGTTTTACTGATTTTGTTGGCAAGCGGTTGTGCATTTAGCAAAAGTCTCGCTGTTTGCAATTCGGACAATGTTTATGTTAGTGCCCATGGGCGTGGGAAGAATCCGCAAGCCCCCCAGTTTTTGACCACTCAGACTGCCGTTTTTTCATACATGAACCCTACAGGAAATTTCGCTGTTGGAAACATCAAGGTGTCTGGCGATACGCCTGAGTATTCACCAACGTGGATACTTTAGGCGTATCAATTGAGCACGGCTAAAAGCCGTGGATACTTTAGGCGTATCAATTGAGCACGGCTAAAGGCCGCGTGCATGACTAATGTTCTTATCGGTACCTGCTCCTGCTTGCGTCGCTGAAGCTACGCGCTGGACAAAGAAATGGCCTCGTTACGTCACGCGATGGCGCCTTCGCGCCTAGCGTTGCGCAGGAGAAGTTGTTAGAGGAAAGAGAAGACGAGTTCTCGCTGCCTCCGCCTCCCCGGCGCAACTTCTCTTGCCACCTGAACGGACGACGTAACGCCGCGGCGCGTTCCTCGATGCATGCGAGCCGCGCGCACGGGCGTCGAGGCACCCTATGCGCAGCCGGCACGGAAGGAACCCAGAAAGCACGGTTCTCGACAGGTCAGCCATGCCCAGGCTGCGCAATGTTTGCACGTTGTCCGAGTACTCGCAAAGACGAGAGTGACGCTCCAAGCAAAAGAGGCGACCAGTGAGACAGAGGCGCGAGAGCGACGACAAAAGCATCCTATAAAGGAAAGGGTCTGTAAAAATCATAAACATCAAGAAAGCCAACAGTCGCTGAAACCGAGGAAAACATTTTGTAAAAATTTGTGGCCGTTGATCAAGTTGGTAGAGCACCGCACTCGACATGCGGAGGTCTTGGGTTCGAATCCCACCACCGGCATCTGGTTGTTTTTCCTTCTGCTTTCTAATCAATTTACTTTCAGACAAGAACAAATGTTACCGCACTTCTCATTGATTAACGAACACAAAATAAAAAAAAATTCTCCCCTATGCTACCCTCGGTTTCAGTGACTTGGCTTTCTTCACATGTGCGTCGTAACGAGCCCCTCAGTTCTGCATCCTTGTCTGCTAAATGTCAACATAAAACGTCAGGAACAACTTTTGCTGTCATTCGCAGCACGGTGCGGATGGCAATCTGCATTTTCTTCCCGCGCTTCAGCAAATGAAGAAAAGCCGCGCCCATTTATTGCGGCGCCCGTGTCCCTTGAGCTTTTGCAGCAGACGGAACGAACGATAAAAGCCCTGCGTAATAGCGGAGAGGCACCTCGTTCCGTTCACCTTTTCAGACGGACAGAAGAGGCGCTTCCCGGTTAAAAGGCTGCGTGGGCTACGCGCCATTAAGCGGCTTCATCGTGCAGAAATCAAGCGGCCCTTCACTAAGGTGGCAGCACCTGATACGTTATATAAGGCCTTTCGCTAAGCCCAGATCCCAGCGGTGCGCAAACTGGGTGCACGGCCGTCTGTATCTTACGGTTCTCATCTTGCGCTTGAAGTTGAACGAGGTGCCTGCGGTGGTACTCTCAGTCGACACGATGGCCTCGATGCTAGCGGCCTCATTTTCAGTGCTCCCGAAGAAGAACCCCGCAAAAGGCATCTTGGGACCCGGGGCTACAACGATAGCGGCAGGCTCAGTGCGAAGGTGAAGAAACAAGGAGGGAGTTCCCTCGTTTCTCATGATGTGTTCTTCCTTTTCACTTCTGCAACGTTGACGTTTCCGGTGACAAAAGAATACTCCCCGTGATGGGAAAAAAGGTCACCCGCATGTAGCGCCATAGTAGCGGTCAAAGATGCTGCTTTGCGGCCTCTAGAAAAGAGAAAGAGACGGGAAAGCAATCAGACTACCATTTTTGTCGCTGCTATATATTACGAGGAGCTGACGTTTTTAGTATCTCTAGACAGAAGCTTTTCGCCAAATGGTTAGCTCTTCTTGCCCCTCTGGTTGCCCTTGGCTGCCGTCCACGCACTTTCGCATCCCAGGTTTCCGGTTTCCTAGGAAGGACATCAAAAATCTTCAAAGACGTTTGCTTGCAGCCGGAAGAATCCAATTTATTAGCTGCCCAAAGCTTGCGTTTCGTGCAGCAAGGGAAGAAAGCTGCCTCCAATGCTTTCTTCTAACTTGCGGAAATATACCGAGTTACCGAAAGCATTTATATTGGAGGTAGATGTGATAAACACTACCTCATGCCATGAACAGAGGTAGGCATTTGGCCTAAAAAATCTCAACCTGACCTCCACCTGAAACAAAATATTGCCGACCTCACTCGATCTCAACCACATCAGTTGAGGTGGAGGTCTACTGAGACGCCCTCATCTCACTTTTCCTGAAGCCACTGGCGACCTCACTCAACCTCACCTCAAATTTTGAGGTTGGCTGCTCGACCTCAGAAAGCAAAAACAAAATAAAATCGATTAAGAAGTTTTTAATTTAAAACAATTCTGAGAATCCTGCGAGACAGGAAACCCAAAATGATGATGATGCCATTGTGATGACTAGTTATTACAACAGCGGCACTAAGCGGTCTGTAATTATTTAATAACGTGTGTACAGACACTTGATAATCTGGGATGACCCCTCACAGAGTTTATGGCTTGCGGACAGGGGTGTCCCTTACGCGGCTACCACCAGTGCATCGGAGGGTACTTCATGCAGTTTGCTTCACTACCTAAATGTAAGCTTATCAGTGTCAATATTCGGCGACTGCTTCCCGTGTACTTGTTCGCATTGGAAACCTCTCTCCCATTCACGCATGAACCGGCCGCCGATGTGCTTTCCAATGTGACGGCTATGCAGGCGCATATCAGCATATTTCGATGTTTTAGCTCTATCCGGCATAGCGAAACTACCCAGCGTAGATGAAAATTTTGCAAACCCTGCAAAGCGATTTTTCAAGACCTGTGTATTCTGCCTTCGGAAACAAGCTGCGACTATAGCACAGAGGAGCGTTGTATTTATGTGTATGTAGAAGAGAGCGGCTTCTTTTAATAATGCGAAAGCACTAGAAGGCTCAGTTTCAAGGTCATATCCGCAAAAAAAGTGCCCGCAAGGAACGGCAACATGCATGTGACGTTAGGAGCCGCCGAATCACGTGACGAAGGTGATGGCGTCACATCAATATTTAATGCTAATTAGCATACACTGATCAACATGCCTAACCAATGCTTAATGATGTAATTAGGTACCGCTGACTAGTTAGTATTAGTGATCACATCATATGAGTATGACGCAATAGTAGGTCACGTGACAGTGATGTAATGTGACGTCAAACATAGTCGCGTGGCGACGATGTAATGTCACGTCATATCAACTGTTGGATCCAACATTGCTACACATGCGCGCATGACGCATTACAAAGAGCGCCCACGGCCCGGTCCACATTAATGACATTCGGATTGTCCAGCAGGTAAACGCGCCTGTTCTCTTGTGTGACATACTACAACGATCATGCAACGACACATGCCGTTGACCCCCGAGGTGATGGCGATGATGATACCGATGATAAAAGTTTATGTTTACGAGCCCGGGGAAGTCGATATACACCACTACCAAATTAAAATCTTCCAGAATATTGATTAAATATTGTGTATTACCAGCAACCGAAGACAATAATTCTACAGGAAAACAGAAATAATTGCAGCTAATAATTAATGATGATGACGTTGATGTTCTTGGGAGGTCAAGACTCTTCCCCGTTTCTGCCGCTTCCCTCCAGGTGGCAATGACAATGGTTTCGAAACCCTGGGAAATCCCCGGGCTAGACTACGTGGGAAAAACGGGCTAGACTACGTCTTCTAACACTGTGCCGACAATTGAAATTACACGGGCCAAAAAAACTGGCCTGAGTGGGCAGCGTCAACCGCTCTCTCTGTCAAGAGCACCACGGCTCTCCGCTCAAATTTCGCCGAGCAAAATCTTTCTCCGACATAATGCGAGAAGCTTTAGCAGTGAAATCACGGGCAATGTCAACAAAGCAGCGTGACATTATCAATGCGGCATATGACACTGGCTGCGCGGCGATAGTACTAACACAGCTTCCTTTCTGAAGCTTTGTCCAAGAGCTATTGCTTTCTGGCCTTAACTTTTTCAGGATTTGGGACTGAGGGTGTGTAAAAATATGACGGCGTTTTCCATGAAGACGAGATAGAAAGGACGATTTTCTACAAATTTTTCGCCGAGACTAATTTTCCAAGTGAAGCAAAACTGCGGCTACCTGTCCTAGCTGTAGAAGCAAAATATGCACTATTTTCACACACGAGCTTACTGCCCACGTCCCTATTTCCGTTTGTACGTTTGGATACAAAGTCAACCAGAGAGAATATTGGGCCCCACTGTGTGCAGAAAATGCGGGCATAAATGTGAGAATTCCAGCCAGCGTCCCTCATTTTCTGACAAACGCTGCGGGGAAAATAGGAAGACATTTACAAGATAAAAAAACCATGGCATCGCCGTCAAGTTTGCCTGATTTCACACAGCTCGGACTGGCTGCACAAGGTACACTAAATTCTAACAATTGCTAACGAAATTTCGATATCGGTTTTTGAATGTCGGTCACACATAACGTGGAGACGATAATTATTTTGGCATCAAAAAGATGCTGGCCCTCTTATGTCGTTATATCTGGGAGCCTTGCGTGCTTCTGTACGTGTGAACAACACGGAAGTCCTTGATTCATTTTCGCATTGACATATGCGGCCTTTCCCTGCCTGATGCGGCGAAAGTTGGTGAATAAGGGCACTCGTTTTTGTACGGTGAAGCCGAAGAAAGGACACTCGCCGAGTGTCGGAGCCTAAACAGTGCTAGAGACAGTGGTCGCACGTTGGTCATACGGATTCTGAAAAGATTCGAAATTGACTTTTTACCGTCGGAGATAGGTCAAAAGTTGTTTCGACTGCAGCCAAGGGAGGGAGCTAGGTTGCATGAAGCGCCAGCGGAAGCGCGCCATCAGCAAGGTGGTGGCGGCGTAAACTTTATTGGCAATTAATATTACAGGTGGCGGGAAGAGCCCCCTCATGGCCTATGGGCTGGTTTCTCCCTTACAAATGGTGTGCTAGCCCCTGGAGGGTCAGCCTGTTATAGGCACTGGCGATGGTGCGTCTCTGGTCCTGTAGAGCTGAGCTTGACACCAGCTGTTCACAGTGAGTGAGTGCCACCTCGGGGATGGGATGGCAAGTGGAACAGTTGAGCATTACATGTACGAAATCACCTGATTTGCCACATAGTCTGCAGGAGGCGGAGAAGAAGTCGGAGAAACGTCCGTGCATGACTATCGGGTAGGGGAGTGTGCGAGTTTGGGGCCTCCGCCAGAAAGTTGATGCTCCCGTTCGATGGAGGAGGAGGGGTGCTCTACCGCCCTTAGGGTAAGATCTCGGGCGAGTGCGTGCATCTCCACGTTTACGAGTAGTCCCGCATGCGCTGGCGCCCAGATGCGCGTTACGGTTCTGCAGTGGTGGGTGTCCAGCACCTGAGCATGGCGCTGGCTTGCCGAGCGATGCGTCCTGTGCCAAAATTTTGGACGGCTGTTTGAGAATCAGATACAATTTTGGTGGCGGCAGAGGTGGAGATGGCTAGAGCTATAGCCGCCTCCTCCGCTGTAGTTGTGAATGAGGCAAGAATGGTTCCAGTCGCGATGGGGCGGCCGTCACGGCAAACATCGTTGCCTGTGCGCCTCATGCCTAGAACGAAGCATCAGTGTATGCCACGATGAGATTATCTCCGTTCGTTCTGTGCGGCGCCGAGGCACGAGCCTACCTGCGCTTTTGATCGCGTTCTGAGTGCATGTGTTAGGTGGGGGGGTATCTGGAGTGCAGCTCGCGTGAGAGCGGAGATTGGGCCAGTGCCGGGTATTGCCCCGACGGGTGACAGGTGAAGCGACTGCAGCAGAGCTCGTCCCGCAGGGGTGCGTGTGAGTTTGGCTAGATGTGCCTTTTTTGTGGCCTCTGAGAGTTCCTCGAAAGTGTTGTGTATTTCTATTCGAAGGAGGCGCTCTGTGGAAGCGCTTGGGGGAAGGCGTAAACCGGAGCGTGCGCTGCTCCCAATGAGGCCGTCTAAGCGTTCTCTACGTTTCGCTACGAGCGGGAGGCACGGTAATGCGTATGTGATTCTGCTGACGATGAAAGCCTGTGCTAGTCGAAGTGTGTTTGATTCCCGTAGGCCCGATTTCCTGAGTGTCACACGTTTGATGAGCCAGACTGCCTGATTGTGCCATCAGCAACGTAAGGCGCGTGACGTTTAAAACGCTAAGGTGGAGTGCGCGTGTTTTGCTATGCACTGCCCTCCTGCATTTACGAAATATATGGCATATTTGTGGCTACACTTTATGGGGTTTAACGTTCCACAGTGAACTAGGCCACGAGGGGACAATTTCGACTGCACTCACATCGCATGGTGCACGGGAGCATTCCATCGAACCCGCGTCTTTGTCGACCACACCGTTCTTAGCAACGTGCACTGCCATTATCAGCGCGGCGCCGGCGAGAGAAATGAGCATGAGACAGGGACATTCGAGAAGCGTTTATTCTCCCACAATAACGCGCGAAAAACAAGAGCGAGACTTGATGCTATCCCATGTCTCTACACGTCTCGCTGCACCCTGCTGAAAGTGCTCAATTTGAGAGCACGTTCGATTCCAAACCAGCGATGCCCAACCAGCAGTAGCTTTTTCACTGTGACTTCATTACGACACCCACATTTTCTTATCTTCCACCATGCTGTAAAAATGACCTTACCCAGGCGCCCTCTTCCCACCCGTTACAGTTTTCAAGCAGCTGACCCTGCAAACCCGATTCAATTAATGCCATCCGGGACATAGCCAGAAGCAAGACCCACAGCAAATCAATGAACCTCAGAAAGCTCTATAGCACATTCTTACTCTAAAAAATGCTCCATTTCGAGCTTTTGCTTGCCAGTATAGCTAAATCATAGCAGCAAACAAAATCAACATTTTAATCCTTAGCAGTATGGAACAAGCCAGAGGCATTTTCTTTACCATTTCGTTTTGTAATTAGTTTTTTGTTTAGGTAAAACTTTAACAACGGACTACTTTCTTGACGCGAGCGAAAAGTCTGTGGCGGTAAAATATGCGGGCGCAGATTCACCGCGGACTCCGAGGAATTCCCTGCTGTTCTCAGCAGTTATTTTTCTATACGCAGTTAATTTTTCTTGATGTTGGGTGACTGATCGATCGATGTTGGTGACCGACAGATCGATGGTGTTGATCTTGAAGTCTTCTGATGGTTCGGTGATCCGGCGACACGTTGCGGAACAGACTGGACAACTTCTTCGGGACACCAGCTCTTTATTGTACGGGCGCTCACAGGCGACCTGCCCTCCGATCTCCAATCTCCCCGTTCGCGCCAAAAACTCGCCCTTAAATCCCTTCGCCCAGCATTCTGGGGACCCTTTTTGTACCCAATAGGAAATACGCTTCTCAGAGCCAATCAGGAGAATTTCGTTCAAACTGAAGGAGCCAATAGCACGCCGATGCTCACGTTGTTGTTGTCGCGCGGGCACCGCGCGAATTCCACGAACACGTTGCGCATTTCCGCTTGGTTACAGCACAGAGACACAAAATCACTAAAAACGCCAGCGGAAGCTCAGGGAAACCGAACACCCAGTCCGAACCACGCACACTGCCCTGGTCGCGCTCCCCACTTCCGCTGCCTGATCCGAGGCGTCCGGCCCGTCCCGCGGCCGGTTCGCCGTTGAAAGCAATAAATTTACACGCGACCCCCTCTCGAAACCCCAGGGGTCCGCGTGTCGGCCGCGTCTTGCGGCCCGAGTGCGACTTTACAAGGACGGGCCTCCTATTACTGCCGGTTAACCGTCGTTTCCGCCATCTGCCGCGTTTGTCTCAAAACAAACCCATTTCGGCGGCGCCAGGATGGCGGCTTCTCGAGGAGCTCTGAAAAACATCCAACACACCCAAAAACCAAGGGGGCCAAGCTGCCGGCTTCGGGGTGCGTGCGCGATCGGTCCCTGAGCAACAGCTCGACAACTTAACTCCTCCTTACCGAGAATGTTGTGCGTACACTCGCTGTACGCACAACACTAAGCATGTTACAACAGTGAAAAAAAAAATGCGAAGGGACGTACGAAACAAGACATGCGCAAAAGCACACCGAAAATACACGCATCTACCACATCTAACAAGAAAAACTCGCGTCTTAACG
Source organism: Amblyomma americanum (assembly GCF_052857255.1). NCBI lineage: Eukaryota > Metazoa > Arthropoda > Arachnida > Ixodida > Ixodidae > Amblyomma > Amblyomma americanum. Next base: position 494,374,665 of record NC_135497.1, on the reverse strand, counting down.
ACAGACTCGACTCTTCGTGCACGCTCACACCCTTCACGAGGACAATGGTAATGACAATGCTAATGACAGTGCTAATGACAAATAGTCTCACACTTGTAACTAAGACAGCACATCGTTCTCGGGGCACCCAAACATCTGTAATATGCAAACAAAGACAATTCCGAGCAGTTTATACCACATAGTCCGTAATCACTGAAGCACACAAGGTAATCTCGGCATAACTGCCGCACAGGAACATTCGGTCATGTCCATCTCTGTAATCCCTGAACACTGTGAGTCCTTCCAACTCTCGATCCCCCACACCCACCTACTGCATCCGCGCTTACTCGAGCCTTTTATTTCATCTCGAAACCTGCTACCGAGGCTAGTTGCGTTGCATATCTAGCGCATGGCTCCGTGTTGCCACATTGCGAGGCGGCTAGGGGTGGAGTGGGCATGGCCAACGCAGCCTACGATTCAGCGGCGTCCTCCCGGGTCGAACACTTGCACTTGCCGTCTACGACCGAATATCGGTGCCGCACAGGCGGTCCGCGCAGTGACATTCCGTTTGCGCTGCTGTCTATTTAACTTACGACGCTCGTTGGCGGTCAGCGCACTCAGGCCACTTGCCATCACGATGGACAGACCCATGTTTTCTGAGGGCGTCTTCGTGCTTTGCGTGCTCAGCGGTGGTAGCGTGTTTACGCCAGACGCCAGCCCCTCGAGCTGCATAGGCAAATCCACTCCAGGATCTTGCCGTGATTTGAGATGCCCCGCAAATTTCCGCCGTGTTTCCGTGCTCTGCTCACGAGAAATGACGCAGACGCTGTCCCTCCCAGCTGATCTGCTTTCGTATGGCAATCTCTCCGCCGTAGCACTGCCCGTGCCTCTGTCCGCTGTCTCAAAGCCGCCTCCAGTCAGCTGCGACACCTGCGCCTCAAGCGGCGCCGCTACCGCTGAGCTCGATGTTTCATCCGCGTCATTGGTGAAACACCCAAGACACACTGCTTCCACGTCGATGCGCAAAGAAAGTTCACACTGGACACCTGTACCTGGCGAGCCGCCTTTCTCCTCATGCTCATGAGGTTCAGCGCAAACATCCTTCGCGCCCTCGCGTGCACCGCCCACCGGATTGGTTTTACCGACGGTCTGATTGTTGGCATTCCCGTCCACGGCAGTCATCTCCAAGCCAGCAGGTAGGGACTGCTGCTCTCTTTCAGCCTGAATTTCTGACTGCGCAACATCCGGGAACACAGCGCCAGTGATCTCTACATTGTTTGCCGGAACTTGCGCTTCGCTCGAAGCGCTCTCAATACCTACCGGCCTCAAGCTGCAGCAACCACCCAGCCTCTCCGTTACACTACTCAGAGGTTCGCTGCCATCTCCTCTACCCGGAGGGGCCGATCGGCTCTGAGCTCTCTCCAGCGGTGCCACCTCCTGCTGCGCACTTTGCTCTTTAAGCAGAGATTCTTTCATCTGCCTGTACTCTTCTTCGGCTATCGCCAGTTCGCGCTCGAGAGATTCCAGGCTGACATCGTCCAGCCTGGACCGTAAGGCGCGCCTGGCGTAATGTCCACTCGAACACCTGAATGCGGCAGCGATCTCTACATTGTTTTCCGGGACTTGCGCTTTGCACGAAGCGCTCTCAATCCCTACCGGCCTCAAGCTGCAGCAACTAACCAGCTCCTCTGTTACACTGCTCAGAGATTCGCTGCCATCTCCTGTACCCGGAGGGGGCGATCGGATCTGAGCTCTCTCCAGCGGTGCCACCTCCTGCTGCGCACTTTGCTCTTTAAGAAGAGATTCTTTCATCTGCCTGTACTCTTCTTCGGCTATCGCTAGTTCGCGCTCGAGAGATTCCAGGCTGACATCGTCCAGCCTGGACCGTAAGGCGCGCCTGGCGTGTTGCCCACTCGAACACCTGAATGCGGCCATCACACCCGTTGCTCCCTAACCCTGCGGCTCGAGCGCTACGGAGGCAAGCAAATGGGAAGGGGGACTCACTCTGCCGTCGCGTCGCTGCCCATGGCTCCTGCGACCTCTCCGAACCCCTCAGTCAGATGCCGCCTCGTCCTTTCCCACGGCTGCAGCACTCTCTTGCTCGGAGGCCTCCCGTTGCCTCCTCGTTGCTCCGCAGATTTGCACCAGTCTTCGTCCAAGACTCTCCTCAACGGCCGTCCCCTCTTCGACTCCAACAGCTCCAGAGACTTCGCACCAGGATGTTGCCTCTCTTCGCTCCCACCAGCCTCCAAAACCCGTCACCAGGAGCTCGCCTGCTTCCTCCGCAACGGCGCCCACTTCTCGCGATAATCAGCCGCAGCGCCGGGGCCTCTCACCAGGGTGTCGCCCTCCGCTGGTGTCCCATAATGCCCGTGGCCGTGTCCGCTCCGCAGAAAGCCGCCGGAATCATCCTGCCGACTGCGCCAGTTAATTTTTCTTGATGTTGGGTGACTGATCGATCGATGTTGGTGACCGACAGATCGATGGTGTTGATCTTGAAGTCTTCTGATGGTTCGGTGATCCGGCGACACGTTGCGGAACAGACTGGACAACTTCTTCGGGACACCAGCTCTTTATTGTACGGGCGCTCACAGGCGACCTGCCCTCCGATCTCCAATCTCCCCGTTCGCGCCAAAAACTCGCCCTTAAATCCCTTCGCCCAGCATTCTGGGGACCCTTTTTGTACCCAATAGGAAATACGTTTCTCAGAGCCAATCAGGAGAATTTCGTTCAAACTGAAGGAGCCAATAGCACGCCGATGCTCACGTTGTTGTTGTCGCGCGGGCACCGCGCGAATTCCACGAACACGTTGCGCATTTCCGCTTGGTTACAGCACAGAGACACAAAATCACTAAAAACGCCAGCGGAAGCTCAGGGAAACCGAACACCCAGTCCGAACCACGCACACTGCCCTGGTCGCGCTCCCCACTTCCGCTGCCTGCTCCGAGGCGTCCGGCCCGTCCCGCGGCCGGTTCGCCGTTGAAAGCAATAAATTTACACGCGACCCCCTCTCGAAACCCCAGGGGTCCGCGTGTCGGCCGCGTCTTGCGGCCCGAGTGCGACTTTACAAGGACGGGCCTCCTATTACTGCCGGTTAACCGTCGTTTCCGCCATCTGCCGCGTTTGTCTCAAAACAAACCCATTTCGGCGGCGCCAGGATTGCGGCTTCTCGAGGAGCTCTGAAAAACATCCAACACACCCAAAAACCAAGGGGGCCAAGCTGCCGGCTTCGGGGTGCGTGCGCGATCGGTCCCTGAGCAACAGCTCGACAACTCAACTTACGCCCTATTCTAGTAATTATTATAATTATTAGTAAAACCCGTTTACAGGAAAAAATGACTTAGTTTTTGTTGGCACGCGTGGGCGTCTCTTCACTACTGCGCTATTTAATGACGTCGCAAATCCTCTCGTCAGGAAAAAAGCGGAATTGGGCGCACGGTCTCAACTGCACGAGAGGCCCTGCCTTGTGGCATTCAGCGTTTTCATAGGTTCTCTATCGTATATATGTTGTCTGTTATGTAAGCCTCTATCATGTCACGATCTTTTACAGTGCCTTTATGGTTTTCTGGGTGTTTAACATCCTAACGCGACTCAGGCTATGAGGAACAACGTAGTGAATGGCTCTGGAATATTCCACCACCTGGGGTTTTTTAAAGTGCACTGACATCGCACAGTACACGGGCCTCTAGCATTTCGCCTCCATCGAAATTCCACATCCGCGGCCGGGATCGAGCCCGCGTCTTTAGGGCCAGCAGCCGAGCGCCATAATCCCTGAGCAACCGTGGCGGCTCTCCTGTACAGTGTCGATAGGACACTCAGCTAGTTTGGCACTTGTAAACCTATCTTCGTGCTACATGGCGATCGCGGATATGCTAGCCAAGTCCGACAGATGGCCTGTTTGGAAGGTGCTCTATGCCACCAGTGGCCGGGTCTAAAATGTTTCAAGGGCGAATTGCGCCGCCTCGACTCTTAACGCGATGGACTGGGCCGCGAGCCGGACTTTCCCCCTCATGACGAAGCCTGTCATTGCCCTAGCTGGGAAGCATAGCAGAACACCTGCATTTCTAACCTTCTTGCCACAGCAGCAGACGGAGGATGTTCGGCAAGCACAACGTGCCCATCTCTTATCACTGCTCATCCAGCGCATTTAATTAAGCGTCCTTATAGGAAGTAATGCACACAGCGAAATAAACGCAGCTCCGCTTGTGTGATTCGCTACGGGCAGCTTTCAACGCACAACTAAGCTCTAACATAAACGCGGTGCCATGAGGAAGACAGGCCGAAATATATCTATTTTACAAAGTAACAATTACTTTTCCCTGCTCACAAGCACATCCTGAAAACAGTTTAATAGGAATAGGCGACCACCTCTGCTCGCTATGCAATTTAAGCTATCATTTTACCAGTTTTTTTTTTTTTGCATTTGAACCCACACAGAGTGCAGTCAATGTGGGCGACTTGCACAAGGCCTCCCACGTAGCAGCAAGTAACATTCAAAAGTGTTTTTCATGAAAACACATTCAACGTTTGCCACGTGGCGTGATGATGCATTCGTCAGTATTCCCAATGTGTCAATGAATCATTCCTCTATTTACATTTACTTTAATTGGTCACCATTTCAGTTTGGAATGTGGAGCTGAAGAGAACACAGGTAGATACGTATATCGTAACAATAATCTGCAAACAATGTGTTGTTTTACTCCCAGAGTGTTGAATGTCAAGTATATGCCGCTAGACTCACGTCTAAACACACGACACAGCAGCAATAGGAACGTGAGTGTGGCTACAAGCAGCTGGGAAAGCGCCCGTTATCCACTGCTGTTCAGAACCCAATGTTATTTTTCATACAAGTGGTGCATCACTCATCTGAAGTGTCTGCACGCGAAAGTATAATCCTTCGTGTCACGCTGCTCTGCGCAAAAGTAGAAGGCGCACACTCTCTACTAAAAAAATGATTCAGCTTAGCGCGTTAATGAGCGAAAGCTGCTCTAGCTTTGGTTCAGCCCTGCATACGGCCGTGAATACACGGAGTGGGATTGCCCTCATCAGGGAAGCAAGCAGCCGACTAGGCCAGCATGCATGCCGCCAACAGGACGAGCAGCGGCACGGCCACCCTGTCCTCGAGCAGCGCGGAGCGGACCCCGTTGCCCGTGTTGCAGAGGCTGTCGGTGCAGCAGGAGCGGCACAAGTACAGCCGCAGCCGCTCGCCCACCGCCACGCACTCGGTGGTGCAGTGCTCGCTGCAGTTGCGCTCGATGGAGAAGGCCCGCGTTGCGCCGCCGGGGTCCACGCTGTAGTCCACGCGGATCACCTGCAGGCGCCAGGTTTTCATTCACCCTCCCCCATAATTTTACCCTGCCTGTAGCTGGCACTTGATATCCGCAAAATGTTGGTCTCGGGTAGAGTTGGGTGGTCACATCGGAAGCGTCTAGTGCCGTGTTGTGAACGGAAGTTGATGGCACACATCATGGAGACGGTTATGTGGCGTTAGCCCGAGGACTCCGCTTGCTATCCGCTCTAGGCATTACTATGATTAGCCGCACCGTAGCAATGATTACGACGAAAACGTGGCCGCTGGCAATATTCACTGCACTAACAGCGAGTAAACCGAGCGCTTCTCTCACGAAGACCCTTGGAAACATGCAGGACGCCCTCTACAATGGCGGCGTGGCCTTTCTGACCCTTTCCGGTCGCTTTGCTCGCCCAGAGACGTCGTGCACCTCCGTCATCCGTCCAGCTACCCCATCGGAATCCCGTCCACAAGGCCGCTGGATAACCAGTGTTCGCGCGCGAGGTGCTGGGTCTGGAAGGGGTTAGCACTGCCCCGGAGTCACGCCTCTCTGTACCCGATCATCGTGGAGGCTCACCGTGCAGAATCGGTGCGAGGGTGGGCAGGTGCGCCGCATGGCGAGGCTCATGTTGTGCGGGAAACGGCAGCCTTCACCCTCGAGCTGCGAGTTGCACATGTAGCAAGTCAGGTTCTGGCGCTCTTCGGCGGCAGCCGCCACGGCCGAAGGGGACCCGCCGCCGCCGGTCGTCGCGCCACGACCCGGGGAGCCGCGAACGCCCGAACCTGCAGGGCCAACGGAGGCGACTTCACCATCAAGAGTGAGCTCAGTGGTTTCGACCCTAGCCTCATCGCGCGTCTTACTGAGGTTGAGAGAAGTCATTTTTTTCCAGAGGTCAACTCACTCAACCTCACCTCAACCTCATAGGTTGAGGTCGTGTGCTGGACCTAAAAAATGTTTAAATAAAAACAAACTTAAGTGAGCAAGTTATTCGGTTAAAACTGCAATTAAAAATATATGCGCCGATAATCCTGTGAGCGAAAAAAGCCACATGATGACGGTACGGTTATAATGACTAGTTATGCCATTTAGTTGTCTATAATTATATGAGTATGTAGTAGATATTGCCGCGCATATCTTGTAGCTTGTTCATTCACGCTCAAAGCCGCCGGCAGGCGGCTTTATCTTCTTGTTTGTGACGCAAGATGCGACCAGACATACCTCAATAGCCACGAACTACTGCTTCCGCATTTTAAGATTGTTGCAATTGCTTTCGGTTCCTTATCCCAAAGGTTTCTTGCCAGCTTTAAATTGAGCGCGGTCAAGAACCACACGCATTCTGTTCGACCCGCCGAGCACGCTTGTTGGTTTCGTCCACCGCCGAATGATTCAGTCCATTGTGGACGCATGGTAAGCCCAGTAAACAATTTTCTTTAAGAACTTTTCGCTGTCTTCCTCACTGCCGTTAGTATTCCTGTATATGCTCCCGCAGGGAGCAGAGTTGCGCGTCTGTTTTCCCTCGCCGCTCCGGACGCCATTCGCCGAGAGGCGGTCACAAGATTTTCGTGACGTCAGGTGTTCAACATACCGCGGGGAAGCTCACTTCACAGGCGCAGTGCCGAGCGACACCTCGTCAGCTCGACGCTAGAGTCACTCAATCCAGTGGCTCTACTCGACGCCTCACGTGAGCGCACGCTGTCGGCTACATTTCACGCATTTCCCGTGCACACCTGTGGCGTCAGGTTGGGGGTTCTGCTGTGGCAGTGAGCCACGCAGTTGTCAGCTATGACTGCGTGCAGTGCACCAAAGCATTGGTGTTGCTTTAGCCTGCTTGCATGTAACAAGCTGTAGAGTCATTTTATGTGGTTCTAGGGAGATGCGTTTTCATATTTTCCGAGCATAACTCACACAGAACACATGGCGGTGCTAGTTCTGAAAATGGTAATTCACCGTAATACTCTTTTTTTTTTCTTAAGACGCGTACAGAGGAAGACAGTTTTACACGGACAGAGGCAGATATAACGACACAGCGCTGACTTCAACTAGTTCTTTATTGCAGAGTGACACAGTATATATACGAAAAGTGGGTGGGAATACATGGGAAGCAGCTGCTATGTTTTCACGCGACAGAAAGATAACTGAGGTGAAAAGACACGAGGTGATAAAGTGCAACTGGGAGTGTATAAATGGTAAGGGCTGGTAGAGGATGGCACCGAAAGGCAGTAACAGAAAGACAAATGACAATGCGATAACAACATGAAAAAATCAGAAAAAATATAGTAAAAGCCAAAAGGGCATTATAAGCAGAATGAAGATAAAATGCATTAAAAGGTCCAAACCAGGCCTTTAAAAACAAAAGCAATTAAAATCGACTAAAAGAGCCAAATAAAAGAAAAAAAGGCAAAAACAGGAGGAAAATTCGATGCCAAAAGGGTCAATAAGATCAAAAGGTTGAATCCAGAACCCATCCAATAAAAAACGTCGAGGATAGGATTCAGAACCCACCCAAAAAGACATCGAGGTTAGGGAAAGACTGCCTAATTACCCCAAGGAAACCTGGTTCAAATAATCTAATTCCCTTTTGGTTAGAGCTATTGATGGTGTGCTCACACAGTCTTCTCCTAGCTTTAAAATGTGGGTGGCTTCTATGATTTCACGTGTGAGTTTATGTGCATTCTTCGCGAGAACAGTGAATTCATGAAAAAACTGCTCACAAGAACGGGAGGGGCATTTTAAGCAGTGGACTCCCAGATTTCTCTTTGCAGTGTTGTAGACATTATTTGAGTGCTCCATAAGACGCTCATTGAGGCAGCGCCCGGTTTGGCCCACGTAAACCTTATTGCCACAGCTCAAACCAATTTTGTTGCTGTGGTGCCTTACCTGCACAACCTTTCGCACAGGCTCAAAAAGATTGGGCAAAAAGCAGGTGTCCGTGTTCTTTTCTCGGCGCCCAACAAGCTATCCAAGTTCTGTCGTAGAGTGAATGCCCCAGCCTTGCGAGGGCCAACCTGCCCAGTTAAACACCAGGCACCTTTCATTCCTTGCGAAGTTGGTATGGTGTACAAAATTGGTTTGAGCTGTGGCAAGGTTTACGTGGGCCAAACCGGGCGCTGTCTCAATGAGCGTCTTATGGAGCATTCAAATAATGTCTACAACACTGCAAAGAGAAATCTGGGAGTCCACTGCTTAAAATGCCCCTCCCGTTCTTTTGAGCCCTTTTTTCATGAATGCACTGTTCTCGCGAAGAATGCACATCAACTCACACGTGAAATCATAGAAGCCGCCCACATTTTAAAGCTAGGAGAAGACTGTGTGAGCACACCATCAATAGCTCTAACCAAACGGGAATTAGATTATTTGAACCAGGTTTCCTTGGGGTAATTAGGCAGTCTTTCCCTAACCTCGATGTCTTTTTGGGTGGGTTCTGAATCCTATCCTCGACATTTTTTATTGGATGGGTTCTGAATTCAACCTTTTGATCTTATTGGCCCTTTTGCATCGAATTTTCCTCCTGTCTTTCCTTTTCTTCTTTTTTGGCTCTTTTAGTCGATTTTAATTGTCTTTGTTTTTAACGGCCTGGTTTGGACCTTTTAATGCATTTTATCTTCATTCTGCTTGTAATGCCCTTTTGGCTTTTACTATATTTTTTTTATTTTTTCATGTTGTTATCGCATTGTCATTTGTCATTCTGTTACTGCCTTTCGGTGCCATCCTCTACCAGCCCATACCTTTTATACACTCCCAGTTGCACTTTATCACCTCGTGTCTTTTCACCTCAGTTATCTTTCTGTCGCGTGCAAACCTAGCAGCTGCTTCCCATGCATTCCCGCCCATTTTTCGTATATATACTATGTCACTCTGCAATAAAGAACTAGTTGAAGTCAGCGCTGTGTCGTTATATCTGCCTCTGTCCGTGTCTAAAGGTGCACTGCTTTTTCCAAATATGAGCTACCAACTAGCCCGTTTGACCACCCTTGCAGAGGAAGACAGGACGGGACAGACGCTGTCCCATCCGGAACGGGACTGCTTGTTCATTCTAAATTACTTCTTCCAGAAAAAAAAAAACTTGCAGGCCGTTTCTAGTATCTTTCAATTTGTAGGATCACGATAACAATTTGCTGTTAACCTTTGGCGATTTTTTTTTTCATCCTGTATGCGCACCCTCGGCAAATCACAGATTAGTTTTTGGCGTTGCGTAAAAATTGCGATCGAGTGCAATTTTTACGTAACTAAAAAACAAGCCCAAGCGTTCTACACAGCGAGCCCATGAACGCAGCCCGTGTGTGCACGAGCGGTGGCTTTCCCGCACAGACTGGAACATGATGGCGGACCTTCGCGCAGCTCTGCTCCCTGCGGAAGCCTATACAGGAACACTAACTGCCGTCACCACTCCGCGACATCTGGTGGAGGTGCTAATGAATGTCCTTGTCACCCTCACCCACTGGGAGTCGCCAAAGCAGCCCGAGCCATCCCGAAGCAGATCAGGAGAAAGCCACAGCAGCCGTCCCAACCGAAGACGAAGTGCGAAGCAGACGTCTTCTCCAGAGGCGTTCACCTGAATACGGAGTACTACCGAACCGCACATGGGCAAAGAATGACTCCTGAGCGCAGACGTCAAGCATGGCTACGACACCAGCCCCGATTATTTTCCACCAGCCCCGACTTCCGCCCACGTTCAACAGTTCACCGGGCGAGGATCCTGAAAAATGGTTGGACCAGTCTGAGCATGTTGCCGTGTTCAACAGTTAGATGACGAGATTAAAGTGAGCCACGTTTTCTTGGCCCTAGAAGGCCCAGCCAGAATTTGGTTCTAAAGCAACGAAGCTTCTCTGGAGACGTGGGAATCATTCAAGCGAGAGTTCCTCAAGGCATTCACAAGCATCCCCAGAAAAGAACGAGCGCAGCTGCTTCTACAGTCAAGCATCCAGCATCCGAATGAGACAGTGGCCGCATACGTAAAAGACATGAAGCGCATTTTTCGACGTCCCACTCCTGCTATGACGGAGGAGAAGCTGGAGGTTCTGATGCGTGGTGCTAAAGAGCCACTTTTCAGTAGTCTGACCCGTAATGCACCGAAGACCGTCGCTGAATTCACCAGCGAAGCGGCCACCGTTGAGAAAACCTTGGAAGTACAAGCCCGCCATTTTCCTCGACAGCTGCAAGTGGCCTGAACCACCTTCTCGGATGGTACGGCATTCGCAGGCAACCTATAGGATGTCATTCGCGAAATTGTATCGGAATATCTGCGTCGCCTGTTTCTGTCTTCCAACCAGCTTCAAGTAGCGACCCTTGGGTAAATTGTCCGCAAACAAGGGCAGCATATGCTTGTCTCCACATCTCCAGCTGAAGCGCCAGCCACGACCTACACCACTGCAGCACGCAGTCCTCGGCCCCAACGACACACTCTAAGTCCTCATTTTCGGCGTGAATAAGCTGTTCCAAAACGCCGCCCCCTGACCATGCCCGCCCAGCCTACGAACGACGCTCGAGGACAAGGAAATGCGACGCCTGGAGGACTTCCGACAACCGCCCGCTGTGCTTCCATTGCGATGAAGCCGGCCATATTCTTCTTCACTGCCCGTGCTGGCGTATCGGTCTTCGTGGTTTTGCCATCGATACGCCCCGAGCACGCTTCGGCCAACGCCCGCCAGTCGACGACAACCTGCGTCGAGAGAAGCATGTGTCTAACCACTGTTGCGACGCATGCCTATCGAAGCTCGACCGACGTTACTATTCGGTAGAGTGGCGTCGTCGGCGGGCTGCAGGCATCCGGTAGACCATGGCGACCGAGCAAGGACGAGACGATTTCTAGTGCGAAACTTGCGCTGTTTATTCCAAAGTTGGTGAAAGATGAAAAGAAGAGAATGAATTCCTTAAAAGTACATTCAGGAGCCCCTCAAATAGGCTCTCTACAATTGTCGGGGGGATCTTGCTTCCGTCGACGTCACGTGACCGGCACAGAGTCTGATTGGCGGAAAGAAATCACGTCTCATTTTGACGAGGCATGGTGAGAGAAGGTCGGGTGAAATTCCTTTCTGCACGTGGTGCCAGACGCCAACCCTAGAAGGAAAAGTCACGCCTCATTTCGACAAAGCATGGAGAGAGACGGTCGGGTGAAATTCCTTTGTGCACGTGGTGTCAGACGCCAACCCTAGCAGGAAAAGTCACGCCTCATTTCGACGAAGCATGGAGAGAGACGGTCGGGTGAAATTCCTTTGTGCACGTGGTAACAGCATCCACCCGTAACACCTTTCCCGTTCACCATCGCCATCAGTCTCGCGCTGCATGTCGCTATGCTGTAGCTATACAGTGGCTCTTCGCGGAAGGTCCTCCAACCGCCGTACGGGAACTAAAGAAAGCAACCTTTGGAAGCGAGGTTGTTCAACATAGGAACGACGAAGATCCTTCACTGATCACGCCGTATGAAAACACTGTACCTGAAACGATAATGACGCACATAAACACCAGCTCGACTGCGACACGATCCGACTTCGGAAGGACGCCGCCACAAAGAAAAGCCCCGACGACACGCCCTACCCACGATTCACATGCCCGGCGAAGCCGTGTCCCTGTGCCGAGGACGACGTGCAACGCAAGAGCCAGGGCATCTGACTTAGAGGTGGCTGTCAACGGCCGCAAAGTTACCGCTCTAGTCGACACAGGAGCCGATTCATCGGTGATGAACGGAACATTCGCCGCGCAGCTGAGGAAGGTCACGACCGCTTGGGACGGCCCACAAATTTGCACCACCGGAGGCCACCTCATTACGCCATCGTGATGATGCTCAGTGCGAACGACCGTCAAAGGACATATCTATCCTGCGACCTTCGTAGTACTACAGCAATGTTCCCGCAACGTCTTACTGGGGGCCGATTTTCTTATATTGAGCATCAGGCAATCATCGACCTGCGTTCCAAGCTGATCACGCTTTCGAAGAACGAGGCCATCCCATCGATGAGAACTTAGGAAAATCACGTTGCCCTGAGTGTCCTGGAGGAACAAAAGAACATCCCACCCCGCTCAAGCGTCATGGTCACCTTAGGCGCCACGGAAGCCGATAACATTGAAGCCATCATAGAGGGGAACATGCAATTGTTTCTTGACCAAAGAATCGGCATCTCAAGACGAATCGCATATTTTCCCAATGGCCAAGCTTAAATACTGCTGACGAACTTCAGCGAAGAATACCGGCGCGTTAAGAGAGAAACGACGATTCCTTTCTTCGACGAAATATCCGACGTACGAGACGCCTTCGTCCTCTCCGGCCGATCCGAAGAAGATTCGCCTGACCAAGAGAACTCGCCCATTTTCGACACAACACAGCCCTGCCCCGGAAGAAACGGGATCATATATGCAACCATCTTCAAAGTTACAACGAGTGCTTTTCGTCGTCGTCAAAAGTCCACAAACGCCGATTGCCAAACATCACACTGGAACCGACGAACACGCCCGACCTCTCCGTCTAAGCCCCTACCGTGTGTCGCCGCGAGAATGACAAGCCATCCGGGACCAGGTGGAAGAAATGCTTCGCGATGACGTCATTCAGCCATTGAAGAGCCCCTGGTCGGCACCGGTTGTTTTGGTGAGAAAGAAGAACGGCACACTTCGGCTCTGCGTCGATTACCGCCGCTTGAACAACATAACAAAGAAGGATGTGCAACCCCCTCCCTCGTAATCAACAACACACTCGATCGGCTCTGTGAGGCCAAGTACATTGGATGGATCTCAAGACCGGCTACTGGCAAATAGAAGTCGATGAAAGAGACCGAGAGAAGAGCGCATTCATCACACCGGATGGCCCCTTCGAGTGCAAGCTGATGCAATTTGGAGTCTGTTCCGCACCAACTCTCCAACGGGTAATGGATACAGTACTCGCAGCTCTGAAGTGGCAGATTTGTCTCATGTATTTAGAAGACGTCGCTGACTTCGCGTCGAACTTTTATGACCACCTGAAAAGGCTTCGAACAGTGCTGGAGGGAATGAAGTCGTCTGTGCTAACCTTAAAAACAGAGAAGTGCCACTTCGCCTATAAAGAGCTGCTGTTTCTGGGCCGCCTAACGAGGCAGTACGCCCAGAACCACGGAAAATAGCCGCTATCCCAAGTTTGCACCACGGAACGAGAGCAAAGCTGTGTGCGTTTTACTGACGATTTGTCAAGAACATTTCGCGTATCGCCGAGCCTCTGACCCAACTGACAAAGGCAGACGGGGCATTTAAATGGGAAGCGCCGCAAGCGGAAGCCTTCAAGGAACTTCCGCGTCGTTTACAGTACCCTCTGGTCCTCGGGCACTTTGATGGAGATGGAGATTGAAATCCATACTGACTCAAACCCCGTGGGCCAAGGCGCCATCCTCGTTCAGAAAAGCGACGGACTGGAGAAAGCTTTAGTCTCCTCATCAGAAGAGAGCTTGGTTTCCTGGATGGCTGCCCCACTCACACTGCACTGCTTTAAAAGATGCCGTAACTGATGTTGGCTTCGGCGATAAATCAAACCCTTAACGTTAAGGGTAGCGACCTGAAATGGTGCAACGCTCGCCATTTTCCGTGCCTGTCCTATTGAACGCCACCTCTGGAACGGGGTGGCCCGCCTGCGATTCGGCTGCCTTTAGGGCAGACACCTACCTTCGTTTTGAAGTTGCCCTTCCCAATGCCACCACATCGGATGTCGTGTGATCATCGCCACCGACATAGACCTCCTCGTCTGCAGGGCATTACAAAGGTGCGCTGTTGTCCATGGCCTCTTCCGAGACAGCCCAGGCTTGGGCACATGAAGCCGAGTGGACCACGTCGCTCGCAGTTACGCTGACAACCAACGGAGCAACCAACACGCTAGAGGCTGAGACCTCACTGGGCACACTGCTGCACTTCGGCGATGAAGGGGCATCACCGGCGGAGCAAGCTTGCCGCACATTCACTAGCTATAACGCCTCCACTAACACTAGAGAAGGGG